>NC_066562.1:2932131-2964631 GCF_024679095.1 Eriocheir sinensis | reverse complement strand
AGCTGTGTGGTGATGGTGGAGATGGTGTTAGTGATGGTGCAATAAGTGGTGGTGGTAATGGTGATGATGGTGGGGATGGTGTTAGTGATGGTGCAATAAGTGGTGGTGGTAATGGTGATGATGGTGGGGCTGGCGGGTGGTGATGGAACAGTGGTGACGATTATGCTTTTGTTGTTGTTGTTGCTGTTGTTGTTGTTGTTATCGTTGTAAAGCTGCTAGTGGAGGTGTTGGTGGTGATAGTGGAGGGGATTCTGTTGATATTGTAGTGCGGTGTATTAGTGTGGTGCAGTGTGGTGGCGTTGTAGTTTTAGTGTTGTTAGGGGTGGCAATGGTGGTGGTGGTGGAGGGGATCAGCTGACACGCACGACCAGTTGGTAAACAGAAAGTGTAGTGGCTTGGTCAGCTGACGGAGATGGGCTCTGAATGGGGGAGATTATGTGTCAGTGTGTGTGTGTGTGTGTGTGTGTGTGTGAGAGAGAGAGAGAGAGAGAGAGTTATATTAATTACGTCTCTTGGTTATCTTGCACACTTGTATCGCAAACCACACCTGTGACTGCCACGACACACACACACACACACACACACACACACACACACACTGGTTTAATGGTCCTGAAATTTGATTGGTGGAAGCGTTCATGAGGGCGAGTCTAAACTGTCCAATCACAGACGCTGATTCAATAAGCGCCTCGCCGATTGGCCATCACGACAGGCGACATTCAATTACTCGCTTGTGATTGGCCATTGGGATCAGTGAGGTAACCTTCGTACGTGATCCCCATTGGCCTAAGAACGGTGACGCAGGGAATTCGTCGCCCGCTCAGAAAGGAGATGAACTGGGTCGGTATTTCTATATATTCTACGTATCTATCTATCCAACTAACTACCAATCTATCTATCTTTATCTGTCTATCTGTATGTAAACTTTAATAACCTTTTCACGTGTTAATCTCAGTTATACAAAATAGTTTTCACGCACATATACATGTTATCTAATATTTCTTTTCTAACAGCCCTGAATGTGTGTTTATTTGAGTTTGTGAATAGTATCAAATGTTTTATACATCTATGAATTTCACAATCAATCTTTGTGTGTGTGGTCATCTATCTGTGTATCTGTCTTTTTTTATTTATCTACATTTACCTATATTTGTGATCGCGTTCATTTGCTTTGTGCGTCTATTCATCTCACTGTGTCTGTCTGTGTGTTTTGATTGTGTGTGTGAATGCGTGAATGTGAATGTGTGTGTGTGTGTGTGTGTGTGTGTGTGTGTGTGTGTGTGTGTGTGTGTGTGTGTGTGTGTGTGTGTGTGTGTGTGTCATTATTGTCTTTTTTTATCTCCTTCAAACTGTTATCATTAGTATGCCCATAATTCCATCTCTACAGCTAATAACACCACATTAACGATATCCCACATTCACAAAAGCAATGTGCGTTAATATTGTCAAGTGTGTGTGTGTGTGTGTGTGTGTGTGTGTGTGTGTGTGTGTGTGTGTGTGTGTGTGTGTGTGTGTGTGTGTGTGTGTGTGTGTTTATCTATCATCGTGCGGCGCCTATCTATCTAAGTGCCCGCAATCTATCACTGTCTATTTCCCGACATGACAGGCAATCGAGGTTTCCCTATTTCAGCATCACCCATCATCGTTCTCTCTCTCTCTCTCTCTCTCTCTCTCTCTCTCTCTCTCTCTCTCTCTCTCTCTCTCTCTCTCTCTCTCTGAGTCCAACTCTTTCTTCTTGCGTATATCTCTTCTGCACTTTTTGGTCCCTCCTCCTCCTCCTCCTCCTCCTTCTCCTCCTCCTCCTCCTCCTCCTCCTGGTCGTCGTGGTCGTCGTTCCAAAACGTCCCCAGGATTTACGAGTGTCGTTGTTGAACCATTAGGAGTCTTGTCTCTCCCTCGTGAAGGAGGAGGAGGGAAGGAGGGAGGGAAGGAGGGAAATAGAAACGGAGGGATGGAGTGCGAGAGGGAAGGGGTGGGGGGGGGGGAGATGAAGAAAAGAGAGAATGAGGAAAGAAGAGAGAAAGGAGGGAGTGAGGAACAGGAGGCGAAGAGGAGGATAAGAAAGGCAAGTGTGGGAGGACAAGATGAGGATGATGATGATGATGATGAGGAGGAGGAGGAGGAGGAGGAGGTAAAAGAGGACCATAAAGAGATGAAGAAAATGTGGGTTGGGAAAGCAATAAGAGTGCATTGAGGGGAGTCGAGATGGAGGAGGAGGAGGAGGAGGAGGAGGGTCATCTGGGTAGGACAGGTAATATGAGACACACAATAATCACATTCTTTTGTTGTCAGGTAAGTCGAGTATTGCTTCTATGTGTACACGGTTGGGGGCCCTGTGTGTGTGTGTGTGTGTGTGTGTGTGTGTGTGTGTGTGACAGTTACTGGATGTTTTCTATATTTTTTCCTTCAGTGAAGAATTAAAAACCGATGCGTAAACCGAATCAATTCCGGGAAAAAATAATGTCGGGACGGAAAAAGTAACCCTGCCAATTCTGAGCGAGAGGAAAAAGAAAGGCACAAATACATCGGTAGACAAGTAGGAGGTGTGTGTGTACATATTTCCTTTCATCCTTCACCTAGCTACCTGAAGTACTCATCAAGGTGGTATTGTGGGAGGCCAGTCATGAGAAAGCTTCACAAACACAGGATCGAATAAGTTCCTAAAACAAGTAAGGAATCAACAATAAATTGGACTCGGTGAAAAGTAACAACGTCCTCATCTTGTCCTCCACGCTTGCCTTTCTTATCCTCTTCCTCGCCTCCAGATCCCCACTCCCTCCTTTCTTTCTTCTTTCCTCATTCTCTCTTTCCTTCATCTCTCCCCCTCCCCCCCTCATGATAACCTATGTAGGGATTAGTGATGAGTTACCCTCTTCGCTGCCACAATGAACAGTGCATTGTGTGGCGATCCCTGACAGTCATCTGGCCTGAGTCTGTCTTCAAAAGAACAATTTCGAGGGAGTATTGAAAGAGTTTGGTGGAAGCTAATTGGGTACCTTCATGGCGAAGTACAAGTGCCGGAATGGTGGAGGGGCTGTTTCACATTGAGGTTAACATAGAGATCACAGCTGAAGTGCATGCTCTGAGTTCGGAAAGAGCACGATTGTATTGTCTATAAGCTGAACGTTAAGACCGTGGACGTGTATGGTCGGTATAATAAGACACTTTCGCTCCTCACATCAGCCATTTCTAAAGGTCAAAGAGGGATCAGTTGGGTTGTAATGAGTGTTTCTTTAGGTTCATGGTACAGAGGAAGGGTCAAACTACCACCAGGGCCATAAAACTACTTCTAGAAATGCCTAAAACTCCTACGAAAGCCTTGTCAAATATGTGAACTTTGACGACGAAATGTTTAGTAATACGGCCCTCAGTGTCGTGCCATAATGCTGAGGGAGCAACACGATGAAAGTTGTAGATCTACACACTGAGCCGAAAACGTGAAGCAACATCAAGGAGAAATGAAAGTAATTAGTTAAAACTTTTAAATTTAGAATACCATACTTGTAGCAAAACCAAACGAGGAAACAATGGAACTGAAAAAAAACCCTTGAAATTCCTTCCATTTGCATGCAATAATGCTTACAGGAAAGAACTACACCACTGAACAGAAATTGAAGAGGCCTAGTAATGGAGAGGCCACGAGGGCAAAATTAAATATCTCTATCTATTAAAAAGTCAGGAAAACTTAATGAGTGTTTTTGGGGAGGTCAGGGATTTCCAGGGAAGGGAACAGAAAAGTTGAGGAAGTCTACTGTTAACAGAAAAAATGTCCTTGCCAAGAGAGATTGGCTGCAAGGATCATCTTTCCAGGAGAAATCATTTCACGGTTACTAAAAGTCCGTCAAATATTCTTGATAGAACTTTAAATAGTACATTCAATAAACCAGTTGGGTACTCAGGTAAGTAATAGATCATTAATAACCAAATAACATGTAATCAGCTACATGGCATTTCACGGGAAGATGCCGGAGTGCAAATCAACAACAAAAATCCTGGACCACCGGAGCAGGCTCATTAGGGTAAGAGCCCGGCGCTGGGTCACGCTGCACTACGCCTGCACCACTCCTTCAGAAAGTGGTCACTAAACGACAGAAGCGGGAGGCAAAAAGTTCTTGGTGCTGTCAAGAGGTAACGCTTCAAGTGATCAAAGTTCAGCGAGAAGTTTGAAGAGCGGTGATACGCATTCATTCATCAGTCAGAGCCCGGCTTCTAAAGTGTGCCAAGCCTCGCCAAGCTTTTGTATTTTTCTGGCGTGTGTGTGAGGCGGCAAACTGTGAACCAAGCAAACAAAACAATGCCTCAATTTTAGGAAAGCGAAATTTATGAGAGGCTAACAAATAAAATAAAACTTCAGATAAATGACAAAGAATAAAGCTGTATTAAGGTTGGAACTGTTTTAAAAACGTAGATATCAAATCAATCGTAAGCAAAATATCTGCTATCGGCATCAAAACAAGTGGGATTCCCTAAGGATGTCATCTGAGCCAACAATAATTCATCGTCTACACCAAGAACCTTGACTGAGATTTGCAGTGATGTCAGAAAACTTGCTAATGACGCAATAATTGTCAGATTTGTTGGACCTCAGCGTGGCGCCACAGTATTCCCGAGTGAACCTTACGAACTGTCCGAAAGGTTTCTGAAATTGAAAAGTAACAACGTTTTGAGCAGACTACTACTGCTGCTGCTGCTGATAGTAATGATGATGATATTGATGATATACTTAACAGAGGAGGAAATAAACCTCAAATAGTTAACAAATAATTACTCACAAAACAGCACTTTACCGAACGAGTTGTCGAGGAGGGATAAATCTTTTGCCGAGGATGATGAATAGGAAGTAATTAGCTAACAGGAGCTGCCTGGGAAGGACAGACTGGACTTACGCGTTTTGTTTCCTATATTTTGTTTATCGCGTATATTTATGAGTTCGGATCTTGTTTGATTTTTTAGATATGGTCATTGTGACTTAGTAATGACTGTGATCAGTGGACAAATACACGAAATAACAAGTGTAGGAACACCTGTCCAAATAATGCAGGAAAGAAAACGAGGCCATAAATAAAAAAAAAATAAAAAAACCTAAAATGAAGGAAAAAAGAAAAGATGTAAAGCCTCAAACACGGACGAGGAAAAGACACAAACACAGACTGATCACACATTCACAACACATAAGAATAAATAACAAAGGAAGTGGAGATGCAAACAAAGAAGGGGAAAAATCCAGACATGCATATTAATAACGGGAAAAAAAATAGATCGGAAAGAAGAAAGTTTGGACACAGAATGGCGGGGAAAACGCAACACAAATACGAAGTAACATGGAAAGAGTGATTTAAATGCAAAATGGAGAAAATTGATATCAAAGGGAGGCGAGGAGGATGGAGGGAGATAAAGGAAACACTTACAAAATAACAAAATTGACCTCTCTTTTAGGAACTCTGCTGAACTCGTTTTTTTTATTTTTTTTATTTACAGAAAAGAAGACAGTTCAAGGGCGTGAAAAACAACAACAATGGAAAAAAAAGCCCGCTACTTAATGTTCCCGAATAGAGTACATAGGAGTGGCCAAAAAGAGAGGACAATTTCGGGAGGGTTTCGGAAGTGATTAGCGGGATTTTTTTATTTTTCATTATTCCTTTTTTTCCCTTGAGCTGCTTTCTTTACTGTATAAAAAAAAAAAAAACGAAAAAACAAACCTAAATACTAAAAATAAGGAAAATAGATAGCAGATTCATAGTAGATAGAAACATGGAAGGAAGGGAGGGAGGGAGAGATAAAAGATGGATAGAAGGAGGATGGAAAGGCATAAGGAAAACAAAGTGCTATTCAAATTACTAAAACAATAATGGAACGAAGGACGAAGGGAGGAAATGGATCAAGAGCGAAAAGACTCAAAACAGAATAAATAATATAAAATTCACCCGCGTTAGTAACAGGCTGGAGCCATCCCCCAAGCCCTTCAAGAAATCCCATCGGCTCTATGGACAATATATAAAACAACACACACACACACACACACACACACACACACACACACACACACACACACACACATAAAAACAACAACTCTTAGGTTCAAACAATGTTACTTTCGTCACTATGCAGACAACCACAGACAGACATACAGACAGACACTTTTAAAATTATCGAACTCCACGCTTCTATGAACTATAATAATGCTAGAAATGTTATGTTTTGTACTTTATGCAAAATTAGCTACATGCTCATTTGAAAACAACATCTGTCTTACGTGTGGGGTAAACATTGTAATAAACATCGTATTCTAAACAACACATATTGCTCACCATATTGACTTGTTTTTTTCCATATATAGGAACAAAATAAACAAGAAAGAGAAGGAAGGGAGGAAGGAAGAGAGATAATCAACTATAGAGGTAAGAATGAAAGAAGAAAGCAAGGAAGGAAGGAAGGAAAGAAGGAAAAAAGAAAGAAAAGAAGGAAGAAATGAAAGGTGGACTACATTTTTTTACAGAAGCAAACATGTAAGAAGAGAAGAGTAAAAACAATAACAACATACTCATAGAAAAAGATGTCATTGCTAAAAGATGGAAGGAAATAATCGACAGGAAATGGAATAAACATAGGAAAGAGGGACAGAAGGAAGCAAGGAAGAAAGGAAAGAAAGGAAACAGAGAAGGATAAAGAAGAAAAAAACCCAGACACAATTACAAAAGAACACAAGTTAAATCTGGAAGGAGAGAAGAGATAAAAAGGTAATTAAGTTAGGAAAGAAGAAAGGAAGGACGAAAAATAGAAAAAAAGTAGAAAAGTAGAAATCTGAAAAGAAAATATGAAAACCAGCAATACATAATAAAAAAAAAATGGTAGGAAAACAAAAGTAATTATGTAAGGAAAGGAGAAAGAAAGTATAAAAAAATAGCAAAAAACAAGAGTAAAAATAAACAGAAAAGAAAACAGGAATAGACGGCAATATATCACAAAACCACCAGATCAGAAAGAAAAAAAAATCGAAAAAAGGGAGGAAGGTTGAAATCTAGGAAGAAGAAAAAGTGGAAACCCCGCAACACAGATACAAAATAACGTTAAAAAGACTGTCAGTGCGTCTCCATTAGCGGGATTGAGGCGTCCTTCCTATTGGCTGAACACTGTCATCCGCCCTCACCCGTGGACGCCAACCCCTCACCCGCCAGCCGCCGCCCTCTCTCCCCTCACCCACCTCCCCTCGCGGCCCTCACTGCCCTCAACCTACCAAGCCAATCCTGCTCTCACGTCCCTCATTTCTCTCTACCTCACGACCTTTACCACACTGCCCACACTCTCCTCCCTTCGTCCTCCCTCACTTTCCCTTCCTCATGGCCCTTACTGCTTTCTTCCCTCCCTCGTCTTTCCTACCGTCCCTTTCTCTCCTTCCTTCCTATCTCATTTCCTTCCCCTCGCCTCCCTTCACTTCCCTCATCTCTCCCTTTCTGCCTTCAATCCTTCCTCTGTCACTTCTTTCCCCTCGTTTCCCTTCACTTCCGTCACTTCTCTTACTGCCTTCAATCCTTCCTTGTCTCTCCTACTCTCCCTTTCTCTCATTCCTCCCTCCCTCTCTCACTTTCTTCCCCTCGCCTCCCTTCACTTCCCTTATCACTCCCTTCCTCACTGCCTTTCCTGCCTTCAATCCTTCCTTGTCTTTCATACTCTCATTTTCTCTCATTCCTTCTCCTCGTTTCCCTTCACTTCCCTCATCTCTCCCTTCCTCACCGCTTTTCCTGCCTTCAATCCTTTCTCTCCCTTTCTCTCACTTTCTTCCCCTCGTCTCCTCTCACTCCCCTCATCCTCCCTTCCTCACAGTCCTCATTACTGCCTTGAATTCTCCCTCCTTCCTCCTACTCTTCCTTCTCTCATTCCTTCCTCTGTCACTTCCTTCCCCTCGTCTCCCTTCACTTCCCTCATCTCTCCCTTCCTCACTGCTTTTCCTGCCTTCAATCCTTCCTCTCCCTTTCTCTCATTCCTCCCTCCCTCTCTCACTTTTCTCCCCTCGTCTCACCTCACTTTCCTCATCTCTCCCTTCCTCACTGATTTTCCTGCCTTCAATCCTTTCTCTCACTTTCTTCCCCTCGTCTCCTCTCACTCCCCTCATCCTCCCTTCCTCACAGTCCTCATTACTGCCTTGAATCCTCCCTCCTATCTCCTACTCTTCCTTCTCCCATTCCTCCCTCCTTCACTGCCCTAACTTCTCCTCACTTCTCCCCCATTCATCAGCCTCTACACTCACTTCCCAGCTCTTTCTCTCCTCCTTCCCTTACTTAGCTAAACGTTCCCTCAGTGGCCAGTTCCTACCCTTGCTTCCCTTCCCCTCACTTCCCTCATTCCTTTCCCCTCTCGCCCTTTTCTCCGCCATTTCATTACCTTCACCCGTCATTTCTCCCTCATTGCCCTCATCTTTCATTCTCCCAGCCTCACTACCCTCCCTTTCCTCTCTCTCTCTCTCCCTCTCTCTTTCACTTCCCCTAATATCTCCCTCCCGTCCCTCGCTTCCCTGATCTACACGGTTTCTTCTCTCTTACTTCCCCCTAGTCCATTTTTTTCTTCCCTTCTTTTGATTCCCTTTCCTTACCTATTCCTTCACCTCTCCCCCTTCTTCCCTCACCCTACATCTCCCTTCTACAGTTCCCTCTCTCTTCTACATTTCTATTATATATATTTTTTCTTCCCTTCATTTAATTCTCTTCCTTCACCTTTCCCACTTTTTCCCTCATCCTACATCTCCCTTCTACAGCTCCCTCTCTCTTCTACATTACTATTATCATGCTATTATCTACTTTTTCCTTCCCTTCGTTTAATTCTCTTTCCTTACCCCTTCCTTCACCTCTCGTCCTTCTTCCCTCAACCCACGTCTGCCTCTCTCGTCTTCTCTATCCTCTTCATTATCTCGGTCTTCCCTCCCTTCCTTCCCTTCTCTCTCCTCTTCCTTCCTTCCTCGCTGTCCACTCTCCTTCGCAACCCTCAGTGACTCAGCGGGAACTTATACACTTCTTTTATTATACGATGCTCCTTGTGGTCGTGGTGGTAGTGGTTTTGGTGATGGTGGTGGTTTTGCTGGTGGTGGTGGTGGTGTTAGTGGTGGTGGTTGTAGTGGTGGTGATATTTTTCTTTTATGGATTGAGAATGAGGTGTATAATGAAGGGTTGGTGTTGAGATGAATGGTTATGTTACTGTTAATGATGATGATTATGATGATGATGATGATGATGACAAGTATTGATGGAGACAATAGTGATAATAAGGATGATTATACTACTACTACTGTTACTACTACTACTACTACTACTACTACTACTACTACTACTTCTGCGCTACTTTTTGTTACAGGGAAGGAGGAAGCCACGAGCAAAACAAAGCAAAACAAAGAAAAGCCCGACAATCGCTGTTCTCGCAAAAATAACGACAGAAGATGATAGAGGAGTATAATCAATTTTGGTTGTAAAGGAGTTTTATTACGTCTCTCTTGAAAGTGTGCAATTCATAAGGAGGAAACAGTATTACAAAGAAAAGTTGGTCCAGAGTTTACTAGCGAAAGGGGTGAAAGAACGAGGATACTGATTAACGCTTGTACTCGGAAGTTGGACAGCACAGGGACGAGGGAAACTAGACAGTTGCGTGCACCGGCGTCGCGGGGTGATGGATGCCTGTAGTTAGCGAGCTTAGTAGGGCAGTTAGCATGGCGCGAGCGGACATTTTTGCTTCACCTTTTTTTTTTGTCCTTGAGCTGAATATTACTGTGAAAAAAAGAAGATAACGAGGGAGTGCGGAGGAGCTGGTGAGGTAGAATAAGAGTCAACAGGAGGAGAGATAAGGCGAGAATGCATTGACTTTACTCTGTTGTCTTTCACGTGTTGATCCGTGTATCCAAGTGTTCTGTCATCTGTCTATTCATTCATTCATTCATTCATTCATTCATTCATTCATTCATCCATCCATCCATCCATCCATCTATCCATCAATCCATCTATCGAGAAAGCGCGAGAGCGAGAGAGAGAGAGGTTATACCTGACTCACACGCAGGCACTTAATTAGCCCAGCCAGGTGTGCTCCTTAATTAAATTTCACCTGCATGGCTGAGAGAGCACGAGGAGGAGGAGGAGACGGGGAGGGGACGGAGGGGAGGGACGGAGAGACGGATGGATGGCTTGACAGTAAAACAGATAGAGAGGAGATTGTTAGGAGAGAGGAGAAACAGGAACTAAGACTATAAGACGATAAGTCGGAGAAAAATTATGTGTCTTGAAATCTACATAAGAAACAGACGGAGAAAAAAGTAGAGATAGGTATGGAAGGGTAGACACAGAGGCATAGATTAACAGATGAGAGAAGTAAAACAGATAGAGAGGGATATAGGTAGGAGAAGCAGGAACAAAGGCTATAAGAAGACGATAAGTCGGGAAAAATAACGTCTTGAAATATACATAAGAAACAGACGGATAAATAAAAGGGATATAGGTAGTAGGAGAAAGGAGAAACAAGGGCATAAGAGAAGACGAGTGTCGGGAAAAATAGCGTCTTGAAATATACATAAGAAACAGACGGAGAAAGTAGTAGAGATAGGTATGGAAGGGTAGACACAGAGGCATAGATTAACAGGTGAGGGACGTAAAAGAGATAAGAGATGGATATAGGCAGGAGAAACAGGAACTAAGACTAAGAAAAACATATGACGAAAAAAAATAATGTCTTGAAATATACATAAGAAACAGACGGAGAAAGTAGTAGAGACAGGTAAGGAAGGGTAGACAAAGAGGCATAGATTAACAGATGAAGGAAGTAAAACAGATGAAGAGGGATATAGGTCGGAGAAGCAGGAACTAAGGCTGTAAGAAAAACTATCAGAAGGAGAAAAACGAAGGAGATGGTGAAAGAGCAGGAATTTTCGACTATTACAAGACTTTAAGACGAAAAATACAACATAGCTCGAAATATATAAGGAGTTAGGGAGATACAGATTAACAGATACGCAGGAGAAGCAGGAACTAAGAGACTATAAGAAAACCAAAAGACAGAAAAACTATGATAAAGGTAGAAATATATAAGATGGCAAATAACGGAAGAAGGAAAGATAAATATGGAGAAATAGATATAGATGGACAGACTGAATGAAGATGAACTAAAAGACTTAAAAGAAAACGATGAGATGAAAAAAAATATACACCCTCCCCCCCATCTCACCCATACCTCTCCCACCCTCTTCCTCCCTCCCTTTCTCCATTTCCCCCTTTCCCTTCCTTCTCTCCCTGTCCCTCTCTCCCCACACTCTGTTTTCTTCCTCCATCTTTACCTTTAGAGGAATATTTTAGGAAGACAGATAAAGAAAGAGAGGAAGATAATTATGGAGAGATAGATACAGAAAGATAGATTGATAGAACAAACACAAATGAAAAAAAAGGTAGATTAGGTGATGGATAGATAACAATGTGTAGATAGGTAGACATACTAGACAATAATACAGGTAAGTCGTAAATATTTCTATCACTAATACGTACGTTGAAGAAGAGAAGGCGGGGTTCAAGGGACCACAGAGATTTTTTTTTTTATATAATTTATGAATAATCGAGAGGAGAGAGTTTAATTAGTTGTTGATTTTGTTTACATCTGGTCTGACAATTAGCGTGATTTGGGTGTGATTTTCTCTCTCTCTCTCTCTCTCTCTCTCTCTCTCTCTCTCTCTCTCTCTCTCTCTCTCTCTCTCTCTCTCTCTCTCTCTCTCTCTCTCTCTCTCTCTCTCTCTCTCTCTCCCCGGACTATTCTAAAATTCTACTCTGCTTCAAAATCTGCCCACCACCTCCTCCTCCTCCTCCTCCTCCTCCTCCTCCTCATTTCCCTCACCACATAATATTTCACTTTATTTCGTATTCACGCTCCCGCTCCTTCATCCAGGGAGGGAGGGAGGGAAGGAGGGAAGGAGAAAAGGAGAGAGAAGGGGAGATGATTTTGCTCCCTCCCTCTCCCTTCTTCTCACTCTCACCCTGACACGAGACTTTTTTTTTTCATTCTATCTATCTATCAATCTCTCTCTCTCTCTCTCTCTCTCTCTCTCTCTCTCTCTCTCTCTCTCTCTCTCTCTCTCTCTCTCTCTCTCTCTCTCTCTCTCTCTCTCTCTCTCTCTCTCTCTCTCTCTCTCTCTCTCTCTCTCTCTCTCTCTCTCTCTCTCTCTCTCTCTCACTATCTCTCTCTCTCTCTCTCTCTCTCTCTCTCTCTCTCTCTCTCTCTCTCTCTCTCTCTCTCTCTCTCTCTCTCTCTCTCTCTCTCTCTCTCTCTCTCTCTCTCTCTAAACGCCTTATCGTCTGCTTGTCAATAATAATAAATCATGTAATGGGAAGAGGGACGCGTGGGGTTTATGGTGAAGGGAACCCCGCGGTGATGATGGTGATGATAATGGTGATGATGATGATACTGATGGTGATGATGACGGGGGGGGAAGGGGGATGACAATGGTGATGATAATGGTGATAGTCTCAGGTAGAAACTCAGGTAATCTATTTTTTTGTTAATACGCGTGATGGAGTGAGGAAGGGAGAGGGGAGGAAAAAGTGTTGTGAAGAGGGAGGACTGAGATAATTGCAGTGGGGGGGGGGGGGGGAGAGAGAGAGAGAGAGAGAGAGAGAGAGAATGAAAGGAAGAAAAAAATGATATATTGATTTTACGAAAGACTTAGGAAAATTAAGTTAAAATATAGATAAAAAGATAATAATAGAAATAATATTGATACTCCTCCTCCTCCTACTACTACTACTACTACTACAGATGGTGATAATGATAATAATAACGAAGAGAGAATCGAAAAAAAATACGATAGAGAACCAATTTATGTCTATCACCAAGCCCTTCCAGCCCTTCTCTCTCTCTCTCTCTCTCTCTCTCTCTCTCTCTCTCTCTCTCTCTCTCTCTCTCTCTCTCTCTCTCTCTCTCTCTCTCTCTCTCTCTCTCTCTCTCTCTCTCTCTCTCTCTCTCTCTCTCTTCCATCATCCCTTCTTCCTTCCTCGTTCCCATCCTTCCTCTCTTCCTCCTTCCCATCTTCCGCTTCCTTCCTCCTCCCCTCCTCCTCCTCCTCCTTCCCATCTTCCCTTTCTCCCTCCTCCCGCCCCTCATTCTCCTTCCATATTCTCATTTATCAGCAGATTATTCACAGTATTTTCATCATTCATCACCTCTACTTATCCTCCATATGCCTCCGTCCTTCCTACCCTCCTTACCTCTCTCCCTCCCTTCCTCATTCCCTCCCTCTCTCTCTCTCTCTCCCTTATTCCCCTCCCGCCATCTCTCACTTTCTTTTTTTCTTTCCCAGCTGATGTATTTTTCCAATTTTTTCCCTCCCTGTCTCCCTTATTCTCTCCTGCCATTTCTCACTTCCCTCTTTCTCTCTCTTTTTGCCGTTGTTTATCAGTTTTTCGTCCTTGCCTCACTTTCTAATTTTCTTCGCCCATCCCATGAACTCATTTTCACTTTTTCTCTTTGCCTCCTCCTCTCCTCACTCTATTTTTCATTCTTTCGTCTCTTCTCCCATCATTTTGGTTTTTCCATTTTCTCGTTTGCTGTACTTCATTTTTTCGGCCTCCTTTTTCCCTTCCTCTCAGCGTCTTCCCCCTAGACTCCCCCCCCCGACGCCCGGCGCCCATTCATTGCTGGGTGGACGGGGCCACGGATTATGGGAGTATGTCGATCAGTCTCCATTCTGCCTGGGAATCGAACCGTGGACCTCTCGTTTGTGGGGTGAGGGTATACACAAGAGAACTCCTTTAAATTGTGTTTGTGTTCATGTTTGTGTGTGTAATTCACTGTGGCCTGAACACGGGCTGGGCTCGTGATCGCTATAGCAAATACTCTACCGGTGTAAGCAAGCTCGTTAGCCGATCTCTGGGTACTGCCGGGATCCCCTTGCCAATGGGGCGCCAGTAACAACTTTGTCATAGTAGAAATTTTTCCTCCAGAGTGGGGCTCGAACCTCAGCCTGGCAAGCCGAAGTCAGACGAGGCAGAGCCTTAGTCCACTGAGCTACCACATTGGTGAGTATGTAATTCACCACGCCCTGATCACGAGTTGGACTCGCTTTCGCCAGCAGGTACCATCACGACGTGAGCAAGTGCTCATTATTGTCGATCTCTAGGTACTGCCAGGACCTCGCACACCACACACCCCATTACCCTTACTCAAGGGGGGACAGTAACCACTCCTAGACAACGGAACGAATCCGACCTGAGCGTAGCTCCAACCGCCGCCAGTTTGGCCGTGAAGCCTTTCAACGCGGCGCTCTATCCGATTGAGCTACCGGAGCGATGTGTGTGTGTGTGTGTGTGTGTGTGTGTGTGTGTGTGTGTGTGTGTGTGTGTGTGTGTGTGTGTGTGTGTGTGTGTGTGTGTGTCCCATTACCCTCCTCTATCCACAAGTCCTATTACCAACCCTTCCCCTCTCCACCAGTCAAATTACCAATCCTTCCCCTATCCACCAGTTCCATTACCAACCCTTCCCCTATCCACCAGTCCCATTACCAATCCTTCCCCTATCCACCAGTCACATTACCAACCCTTCCCCTATCCACCAGTGCAATTACCAACCCTTCCCCTATCCACCAGTCCCATTACCAATCCTTCCCCTATCCACCAGTCCCATTACCAATCCTTCCCCTATCCACCAGTCACATTACCAACCCTTCCCCTATCCACCAGTCCCATTACCAATCCTTCCCCTATCCACCAGTCCCATTACCAATCCTTCCCCTATCCACCAGTCCCATTACCAATCCTTCCCCTATCCACCAGTCACATTACCAACCCTTCCCCTATCCACCAGTCCCATTACCAATCCTTCCCCTATCCACCAGTCCCATTACCAATCCTTCGCCTATCACCCAGTCCCATTACCAATCCTTACCTTATCCACCAGTCACATTACCAACCCTTCCCTATCCACCAGTCCCATTACCAACCCTTCCCTATCCACCAGTCCATTACCAACCCTATCCACCAGTCCCATTACCAATCCTTCCCCTATCCACCAGTCCCATTACCAATCCTTCCCCTATCCACCAGTCCCATTACCAATCCTTCCCCTATCCACCAGTCCCATTACCAATCCTTCTCCTATCCACCAGTCCCATTACCAATCCTTCCCCTATCCACCAGTCCCATTACCAATCCTTCCCCTATCCACCAGTGCCATTACCAACCCTTCCTCTCTCCACCTGTCCCATTATCAACCCTTCCCCTATCCACCACTCCCATTACCAATCCTTCCCCTATCCATCAGTCCCATTACCAACCCTTCCCTATTCACCAGTCCCATTACCAATCCTTACCCTATCCACCAGTCCCATTACCAACCCTTCCCCTATCCACCAGTCCCATTACCAACCCTTCCCCTCTCCACCACTCCCATTACCAATCCTCCCCCTCTCCACCAGTCCCATTACCAATCCTTCCCCTATCCACCAGTCCCATTACCAATCCTTCCCCTATCCACCGGTCCCATTACCAACCCTTCCCCTCTCCACCAGTCCCATTACCAATCCTTCCCCTATCCACCAGTCCCATTACCAATCCTTCCCCTATCCACCGGTCCCATTACCAACCCTTCCCCCATCCACCACTCCCATTACCAGTCCTTCCCCTCTCCACCAGTCCCATTACCAATCCTTCCCCTATCCACCAGTCCCATTACCAATCCTTCCCCTATCCACCAGTCCCATTACCAACCCTTCCCCTATCCACCAGTACCATTACCAACCCGTCTTCTATCCACCGGTCCCATTACCAACCTTTCCCCTCTCCACCAGTTCCATTACCAATCCTTCCCCTATCCACCAGTCCCATTACAAACCCTTCCCCTCTCCACCAGTCAAATAACCAATCCTTCCCCTATCCACCAGTCCCATTACCAACCCTTCCCCTGTCCACCAGTCCCATTACCAATCCTTGCCCTATCCACCAGTCCCATTACTAATCATTCTCCTATCCACCAGTCCCATTACCAACCCTTCCCCTATCCACCAGTCCCATTACCAACCCTTCCCCTATCAACCAGTTCCATTACCAACCCTTCCCCTATCCACCAGTCCCATTACCAATCCTTCCCCTATCCACCAGTCCCATTACCAACCCTTCCCCTTTCCACCAGTCCCATTACCAACCCGTCCCCTATCCACCAGTCCCATTACCAACCCTTCCCCTCTCCACCAGTCCCATTACCAACCCGTTCCCTATCCACCAGTCCCAATACTAATCCTTCCCCTATCCACCAGTCCCATTACCATCCCTTCCCCAATCCACCAGTCCCATTAACAATCCTTCTCCTATCCACCAGTCCCATTACAAACCCTTCCCCTCTCCACCAGTCCCATTACCAACCCTTCCCCTCTCCACCAGTCCCATTACCATCCCTTCCCCTATCCACCACTCTCATTACCAATCCTTCCCCTCTCCACCAGTCCCATTAACAATCCGTCCCCTATCCACCAGTCCCATTACCAACCCTTCGCCTATCCACCAGTCCCATTACCAATCCTTCCCCTATCCACCAGTCCCATTAACAACCCTTCCCCTATCCACCAGTCCCATTAACAATCCGTCCCCTATCCACCAGTCCCATTACCAACCCTTCCCCTCTCCACCAGTCCCATTACCAACCCTTCCCCTCTCCACCAGTCCCATTACCATCCCTTCCCCTCTCCACCAGTCCCATTACCAATCCTTCCCCTATCGACCAGTCCCATTACCAACCTTTCTCCTATCCACCAGTCCCATTACCAACCCCTCCCCTATCCACCAGTCCCATTACCAACCCTTCCCCTCTCCGCCAGTCCCATTACCAACCCCTCCCCTCTCCACCAGTCCCATTACCAACCCTTCCCCTATTGACCAGTCCCATTACCAACCCTTCCCCTATCCACCATTGTGTGTGTGTGTGTGTGTGTGTGTGTGTGTGTGTGTGTGTGTGTGTGTGTGTGTGTGTGTGTGTGTGTGTGTGTGTGTGTGTGTGTGTGTGTGTGTGTGTGTGTGTGTGTTTGAGTGTGTGCACGCGCGCGCACGTACCCGTTCACCTCTACGATTATTTGAGCGTTAAAATAAAACCAATAAGAATCTCTCTCTCTCTCTCTCTCTCTCTCTCTCTCTCTCTCTCTCTCTCTCTCTCTCTCTCTCTCTCTCTCTCTCTCTCTCTCTCTCTCTCTCTCTCTCTCTCTCTCTCTCTTCTAGATTAAATGTTAAAGGGGATATTCTGAGAGCCTCGTATCTTGAATACTTATGTATATTTCATGCACATAATTCATCATCGTCAATATCAACATTAACATTGGCACTAACGTTAGCGCCACGAATATGTTCATGTCGCGCACATCGCCGTGATCATATTAATTTAGTGCCCTCGGCTACGGTCACGCACAGTACTGAGCCGCTTGCCATTAACACACTCCGTTTCTGAGCCCCGCACACCGCAACACTAAGCCACCCGGGCACTCGTCCAAGGAATGAAATCTGTTTCTCCACCACACGAAGTTTTGTACAAAGTGCGGTTGGTAATGGAATGTCTGTCAGCGCGGCGTGGATAGGGCAGAGGGCACCTCTTATCGGCCCTGATTCACCCCAGCGCGTCTGGCTGGCTGGCGCAGTAATAGTATGTGGGCAGCTCTCCCTCTCTTTTAGACTTTGTAGAGGACGGTGGAACCAGCCACGTCCCGGCAGGCTGGAGTTTGGGAAGGCTGTTTGCTGCTTGGTGTGGTCGTCCCGGGTGAGCCTCTCCGCCCTCCGTTGGACCTCGACGAAGGTCGCGAAATGGAGGCTCCCCAGCCCCTAGCGAGGCAGAAGTTCTCCATAGAAAAGAACATCTGAGCCTTGTGGAGCAGTTCACGGCCCCTCACATCTGGGAGCCGTGACATCCTCCTAAAGGACGCCATATACACCGCCACTGTTATGGCGAGCAAATCCGGGTGGAATTTGAAGGTCACCTACGCGCCGAGTGACTCGAGGATCTTTCATAAAGTGCCAGTGACTTTCTTTCCAATTCCCTCTATTTCCATTCCCCTTCTCTCTCTCTCTCTCTCTCTCTCTCTCTCTCTCTCTCTCTCTCTCTCTCTCTCTCTCTCTCTCTCTCTCTCTCTCTCTCTCTCTCTCTCTCTCTCTCTCTCTCTCTCTCTCTCTCGCTTCCTCAGGTTTTCTTACGCAGCCTATCATTTCCGTACTTACTCTGTTAACTGCTCCATCGCTTTTAGGAATCCTGTGCTTCAAAAATGACACTGCCTCCTTTAACCGGTACCTCAGTAACCTTGCATGCTTGGGTTAGTGGGTGGCAGATTGCTAACAACTCACTTGCTCAGTTACCAAGCAGTGCAGCAGTTCCCCATAATGTGCTCTACTGCGCATGCGTGAGGTGAGATAGGTCCTTGAAATATCGCGGAGGCGGCGAGCACTGCCGAGTAGGGAAGATGTATGAGGGACGTTGCCGGCGTCGCTCGCCTAGCTTCGCATCCGGTATAATGAACAGTCTAAATGAAAACGGAAGTGACTGAAAGCCACGGGGCGGCAGAGGGCGCGTAGCGTAGCATCGCTCCAGGCATGAACAGGCCCCAACCTTTGATCTTACAATCATTTATGAATGTGGCATGAAAAATTTTGTTCTTCATTGCCTCAAAAACTCAATTTCTCCACCTGGCAACTCAATAATATCGTCCAAGTATCTAGTCCCTATACTTCGATACAACACAGCTGTCCCTTATTCTACACTAAACATTCTCACTCTATCCTTACCTCAAACTTTCAAATGAAAACTTTATATCTTATTTCTTGGAAGCTGTGGAGACTGACTTCCTCGATGTTAGGCCTGCTGCACCGTCTCCAACACGTATTCCCTCTTCTTGATGCCATCTCTATATAAGGGCCCTGTCTGCCCCCGTGTGCATCTCAAGTGTGTGGGGGATCCACACACATCCCTTTTGGACAGGGTAGAGTCAAGGGCTTTTCGCCTCGTCTGCTCTCCTCCGCTTACTGACTCTTTTCTATTTCTTAAATTCCACCACAGTGTTGACTATCTATTTGAGCTATTTCATTACTAACTTCTAAACAAGCTATTGGCATGGCTCCACCCCTCCCCCAACCTAGAAGTACAAGACGTCTTACTCAAACTCATCCCTATACTGCCCTAATCCCTCATGCAAGAACTAACCAGTCTCTTCATTCTTTCATCCCTTTCGCTGTTTAACTCTAACAGTTCTGATGTTTGTATTTCCTCCTGCCTACGGTTTAAACGCCTTCAAGAGTGGAGTATCCTCCACAACCAATTTCATATGTTGAATTTAGATATTCTGCTTCTTGCTATCGAGGAGCAGCGACGTGGTGGACTTATTTATATGTTTTTTTTTTTAATTGAGCTGCTTCCTTTCTAAAAAAAAAAAAAAAAAAAAAAAAAAAAAATGCACCCCCCCCTAAAACAGATTCTCTCTCTCTCTCTCTCTCTCTCTCTCTCTCTCTCTCTCTCTCTCTCTCTCTCTCTCTCTCTCTCTCTCTCTCTCTCTCTCTCTCTCTCTCTCTCTCTCTCTCTCTCTCTCTCTCTCTCTCTCTCTCTCTCTCTCTCTCTCTCTCTCTCTCTCTCTCCAACTTTGTGGGAGAAAAAAAACTTGCCATCTCTCTTTTAAGTTTGGAAGAAAATTTTCTGACCAGAATACCAAGTACGTGCGTACGTGTGTGTGTGTGTGTGTGTGTGTGTGTGTGTGTGTGTGTGTGTGTGTGTGTGTGTGTGTGTGTGTGTGTGTGTGTGTGTGTGTGTGTGTATGTGTGTGTGTGTCTATGGTTCATCAAATTTAGAAAGAAAACAACTCAACAGGAATTTAAATGTGCTCACAGTGTGGTATTCTCTCTCTCTCTCTCTCTCTCTCTCTCTCTCTCTCTCTCTCTCTCTCTCTCTCTCTCTCTCTCTCTCTCTCTCTCTCTCTCTCTCTCTCTCTCCGACACTATGAATAATAATAAAGACTCACTTCCGCGCCACAATTGGTATTTATCTCGCGGCAAAAATCTCCTTTCCTCGCCAATACAAACACAATTTTCTCACCCAAATTTTCCTCAGACAAATTTACTCGCTTCACAAAAATTTCCCGCGCACTTATTCGCTTTAACCCCAAAAAGGAAACTTCCGCCCCACATTTTCTTTTTCTTTTTTTGGGGGGGCAGCGGGGACGATGGAAAAAAAAATATGACATCAAGTTAAAATTTCCTTCAATATATATATATATATATATATATATATATATATATATATATATATATATATATATATATATATATATATATATATATATATATATATATATATATATATATATATATATATATATATATATATATATATATATATATATAAAGATTCACTCTGAAACCCGTATGATTTTATTTATTTATTTATTTTTTTATATTCTTTACTTGTCTTTGTACTATGTTATAGATTTTGCCTCCGTGAAAATCTTGTCGAAACTGATGAAAAAGTTGAGAAGAAAACGAGGAGAGGAAAAAAAATAAAGGATGACTCTCTCTCTCTCTCTCTCTCTCTCTCTCTCTCTCTCTCTCTCTCTCTCTCTCTCTCTCTCTCTCTCTCTCTTGACGTTGTAAAGTGCTTAAACCATAAAGTAGAGACAGGAAAATGAAGAAGGAAAGTGGAAATTCTCTCTCTCTCTCTCTCTCTCTCTCTCTCTCTCTCTCTCTCTCTCTCTCTCTCTCTCTCTCTCTCTCTCTCTCTCTCTCTCTCTCTCTCTCTCTCTCTCTCTCTCTCTCTCTCTCTCTCTCTCTCTCTTTCTTTCTATCCTTTTATTCTACTTTTTTTCCTTCTCTCTATCCTTACAATCTTTCTTTCTTTCCTTCTCCATTCCTTCCTTCCTTCTTCCTTCCATCTTCTGTCTTGTCTTGTCCTTTTTCTTTTTCTTTTTTCTTTCTTTCCTTCCTTCTGTTCTTCTATCCTTCTTTTTTCTTCCTCTTTCATTTACTCTCTCTCCCTCTCTCCCTCTCTCTCTCTCTCTCTCTCTCTCTCTCTCTCTCTCTCTCTCTCTCTCTCTCTCTCTCTCTCTCTCTCTCTCTGTCTCAGGTGGATACACACTATCAGTCCTGGTCTGGTCTCTGTAATCATACCTGAGATTGCCCACGCATATCTTTCTCCACGGAGGACACATGAGAGGAGGGAGGAGAGCAGAGATGAGAGAAGAGGGAGGAGGAGAGGAAAGAGGGAAGAGGAGACTGGAGAGGAAAGAGAGAGAGAAAGAGAGAAAGAAGGAACAGAAGAAGAGAAGGAGATGGGAGCAAAGGGCCGAGGGAAGGAACGAAGGAAGAGAGAGATAGAGGGGAAAGAAAATAAGAAGAGGGAGAGGAAGATGCGAAGAGGAAAGAGACTGGAAGAGAAAAGAAAAGGAAGAAGGAGGAAGAAAAGAGAAGAGGAAGAGGAGGCTGGATTAAAGAGACAGAAGAAAGAGGGGAAAAAAGGAAGAGAAAGAGGAGAAGAGGAAAGAGAGTGGAAGAGAGAAGAGGAGAAAGGAGCAAAATAAGGGAGGACGAGGAAGAGGAAGGTTAATGAAAATGAAATGAAAGAGAAAAGGAGAAAAGTGAAAAAAAAGGGGAGGAGGAAATTATAAATGCGAAAAATTAAGGAGGAGGAAGAGAGAAGAGGAAGGAGGAGAGGAAACGAACGGAGGAGAAAGGAATTAGTAAAACAAAGACAGAGAAACCGAGAGAGAAGAAAGGAAGGAGCAAGAAGAGGAGGAAAGGTGTAAAGAAGAATGAAGGAGAGAGAGAAGAGAGATAAACGGAATGGAGGAGGGGAGTGTAAATGAGAGGAGAGGAGGAATAGATAAACAAAGACAATGGAGGACAAGAGAAGAAGCAAAGAAGAATTAGGAAGTAGAAGAGAGGAGGAAAGGCGGATAAAGAGGAATTTGGTAAGTGAGCTGAAGAACGAATCCCATAAATCAACACACACACACACACACACACACACACACACACACACACCCTCCCCTCCTGCCCTACACACCCGTACATATATGAGTTATAATATGCCGTTTTTTATGATTTGTGACCCCGTACAAACAGCAGAGTGACAGGTTTCGTTCATTGTGTTGACGGGGGCGCGGTGCTGACATCTGCCGGCCCTGACACACTGACTACATTACGGCGTGTGTTATTAGCCGTGCGTGTGTGTGTGCGTGTGTGTGTGTGTGTGTGTGTGTGTGTGTGTGTGTGTGTGTGTGTGTGTGTGAGTGAAAGGCTACACCCCTCTGTCACCATTTTACAGGCAAACGAAGCCAATATGTTGCTCTTATGCATGTGTGTGTGTGTGTGTGTGTGTGTGTGTGTGTGTGTGTGTGTGTGTGTGTGTGTGTGTGTGTGTGTACGTTTATTTTTTAACCTCAGTAGGAAAGTGATAGCATAGGCAGAGAGAGAGAGAGAGAGAGAGAGAGAGAGAGAGAGAGAGAGAGAGAGAGAGAGAGAGAGTCCAGCAAGCCATTGGAAGTTAATTAGCTCCCTTATGGAGAGAGGAGGTGAAAACGACGCATCTCTCTCTCTCTCTCTCTCTCTCTCTCTCTCTCTCTCTCTCTCTCTCTCTCTCTCTCTCTCTCTCACACACACACTCGATCTCACTTTATATTATATTAAGGGATATCCACGCTCTCTCTCTCTCTCTCTCTCTCTCTCTCTCTCTCTCTCTCTCTCTCTCTCTCTCTCTCTCTCTCTCTCTCTCTCTCTCTCTCTCTCTCTCTCTCTCTCTCTCTCTCTCTCTCTCTCTCTCTTCCCTCCAGCCTCTAGCCTCCCCTCCCTTTGTGATGTAATCTGGAGGGAAGGAGGGAGAGATGGAGGGAGGAAAGTGGAGGAAGGGAGGAAGGGAGGAAGGGAGGAAAATCGATACATGTACAATGGTTCTAAATTTTGTGTGTTGCCAATACGAGAGAGAGAGAGAGAGAGAGAGAGATATTTATCGTTTTCGTTGCGGTGGTAGTAGTAGTAGTAGTAGCAATATTAGTAGAAGTAGTAGTATAAATAACAGCAGTCGTATTGGTAACAACAGCAGTAGTAGTAGTAACAACAGTAGTAGTAGTAGTAACAACCGTAGTAGTAGTAGTAGTAACAACAGTAGTAGTAGTAATAGTAGTAGTAACAACAGTAGTAGTAGTAGTAGTAACAACAGTAGTAGTAGTAGTAGTAACAACGACAGTAGTAGTAGTAGTAGTAACAACAGTAGTAGTAGTAGTAGTAACAACAACAGTAGTAGTAGTAGTAGTAACAACAACAGTAGTAGTAGTAGTAGTAGTAGTAACAACAGTAGTAGTAGTAACAACAGTAGTAGTAGTAACAACAGTAGAAGTAGTAACAACAGTAGTAGCATATGAAGAAAGAATACAGAATGTGGACCAGGGCTCCTTCACCCCGGTAGTATTCACGACGCCAGGAGGGATGGGACCAAAGACAACACTGGCGGATGAAACAACAGTAGAAGCAGTGTGGTCGCCTGGATAGGTCACCTGCACCCAAACCACCCATTGCTGACCTGGACTTTGAGGCGACGGTGGTTGATAGTCGTATCAACCAAAAGCTCTGTTAACAAAAATAAAATGTTTAGTAAAGTTTGTAATATTAAATAAAGATGGTTGTCGGCAACAGTCATTGGGATATGAGAGAATATACCGCTCACAACGCAACTCTAATAGATGGAGGCCCGTATGTAGTAGTAGTAAAAACAACAACAAAAAAACAACAGTAGTAGTAGTAACAACAGTAGTAGTAGTAACAACAGTAGTAGTAGTAACAGCAGTAGTAGTAGTAGTAACAACAGTAGTAGTAGTAACAACAGTAGTAGTAGTAACAACAGTAGTAGTAGTAACAACAACAGTAGTAGTAGTAACAACAACAGTAGTAGTAGTAACAACAGTAGTAGTAACAACAGTAGTAGTAGCAACAACAGTAGTAGTAGTAACAACAGTAGTAGTAGTAACAACAACAGTAGTAGTAGTAACAACAACAGTAGTAGTAGTAACAACAACAGTAGTAGTAGTAACAACAGTAGTAGTAACAACAACAGTAGTAGTAGTAACAACAGTAGTAGTAGTAACAACAGTAGTAGTAGTAACAACAACAGTAGTAGTAACAACAACAGTAGTAGTAGTAACAACAGTAGTAGTAGTAACAACAACAGTAGTAGTAACAACAGTAGTAGTAGTAACAACAACAGTAGTAGTAGTAACAACAGTAGTAGTAGTAACAACAACAGTAGTAGTAACAACAGTAGTAGTAGTAACAACAGTAGTAGTAGTAACAACAACAGTAGTAGTAGTAACAACAACAGTAGTAGTAACAACAGTAGTAGTAGTAACAACAACAGTAGTAGTAACAACAACAGTAGTAGTAGTAACAACAACAGTAGTAGTAGTAACAACAACAGTAGTAGTAGTAACAACAACAGTAGTAGTAGTAACAACAGTAGTAGTAGTAGTAACAACAGTAGTAGTAGTAACAACAGTAGTAGTAGTAACAACAACAGTAGTAGTAACAACAGTAGTAGTAGTAACAACAACAGTAGTAGTAACAACAACAGTAGTAGTAACAACAACAGTAGTAGTAGTAACAACAGTAGTAGTAGTAACAACAACAGTAGTAGTAACAACAACAGTAGTAGTAGCAACAGTAGTAGTAGTAACAACAATAGTAGTAGTAGCAACAGTAGTAGTAGTAACAACAACAGCAGTAGTAACAGCAGTAGTAGTAGTAACAACAACAGTAGTAGTAACAACAACAGTAGTAGTAGTAACAACAGTAGTAGTAGTAGCAACAGTAGTAGTAATAACAACAACAGCAGTAGTAACAGCAGTAGTAGTAGTAACAACAACAGTAGGAGTAGTAACAACAACAGTAGTAGTAACAACAGTAGTAGTAGTAACAACAGTAGTAGTAGTAGCACCAATAGTAGCAGCAGCAGCAATAGTAGTAATAGTATCAAAAGCATCTCTTAATGCCACTCCTAAAACCTGTCCCTTCCCCTACCTGCCTCCTTCCTTCACTCCGGCCTGCCTGCCTTCCTTCCTTCCTTCCTTCCTTCCTTCCCTCCTCTCTTCTTCCCTCTTCTCTCCTCTCCCCTAACAAGGTAACACAGCGGCTCGACAGCTAGACTTTGCTCTGAATGCTAAACAGACTCACAATAGTGTGTGTGTGTGTGTGTGTGTGTGTGTGTGTGTGTGTGTGTGTTAGGGAAGCCCGTGTTTCCTTCTATTTCCCCTTTACTCACCTCCCCTTCTCTCTCTCTCTCTCTCTCTCTCTCTCTCTCTCTCTCTCTCTCTCTCTCTCTCTCTCTCTCTCTCTCTCTCTCTCTCTCTCTCTCTCTCTCTAACTCTCTAACTTGTGAACAAATTTGAGGTAAGTTTGTGGAGAGGAGAGAGAGTGTAGGAAACACAGACTTCCGTTGAGCGCGCGCGAGCACACACACACACACACACACACACACACACACACACACACAGACACACACACACACACACACACACACACACACACACACACACAAAAAAAAAAAAAACTGCGCGTTCATGCACACACATACAAATAGTTATTAACATCATTATCATCATTATTATTACTTTCATTTTTATTATCATTATTATTATTTTCACTGTCACTGAAAATTTAAATAACAAAAATAGGCAAAATTGAAGATAAATTAGAGATACACGCACATGCACAGTTTTATATAAAAATGTAGGTAAGGAAAGTACTTTGCAGAAGGCAATATTAGGGTCAAAAAGTGAAAATTCTCACGGCCTGCAGGCGCTCGCCGAGACTCGATTTATTGTCCACACGGTCGCGCTGCAACATAAGTGTGGCGTCGCTGCTTTCACAACAAAAGTCTCCACGGCTTGGCAAAAGACTTGGAAAAATGAGGCAACAAGTTCCCGTTTTTTCTTGTCGCTTCACAAGAAAACGCCGGCTGCCTCGGTGACTGCCGCGTGTAGGGGCCACCAGTCCACGGTGCACCGTGTTGGCGATACGGAGCCTCAGTAGAAAAAACACTCCTCCTGCCGGCACCGCTCAGGCTCAGGGGTTCAGGCGCCCGGCTGCCCAGCGCTGAGGCATTCTAATATTTACTGTTGAGTGACATTCTGCCCACGCCTACCCATACGCGCCTTCCTCCCTCTCCTTTACGCTTTTTGTCTTTACGAAACTTACTTATAACAAAAAAGTTTTACATACATTTACACAAACACATACTAAATGCTAAACAGTGACAAATAACAATGAAAGTACTTTGAAAGCCTACAAAACACATTCACACTGAGCAGGGTGTACATTTAACGCACAAAGACAAGAGAAAGAAAATAGCAGACAGGGTTGCTTGCTAAAACAGACACAACAAAATAAAATGAAAAGTATCAGAGAAAATACTGGTGCGTGGCTGGGCGCGGCGGGACGTGTTAGGACAGACAGACTGATAACGATGCTCTTAGTCTCCGTTGTTTTCAGCTTGGTATCCCACTCTTGGCACCAGCTTGGAATGGCTGCCAGATCTCTGTTGTTTTGTTCAGAGACGGAATGACGCAAACAATATGAGAAGGAGTAATGAATGGGAGAGTATTTACATCAAGCAAATGTATTTCGTCTCCTCGAACCGGACCTTTGAATATGTAATTATCAAAGGACTCAACACCCTTTCTTGAGGCACACCAGGATGACCATCAAGCACTCTACTATAACTGTCATCCACACAGACACGATGGATGCGACTCCTCTAAAACTTGGCTCATGACTAAAGCAAAAGGGCTCCCCACTCCTGTGCTTAACGTTGCAGACTGTCTTACTCAGCCTCTTATATTTACCGACTTCCGACCCCAAAACTGTCTCGTGGACCCCAATAAGGAGATTCATTTCTAATTATCGTTAAAATAGCTCATTCCTGATGTTTCTTGGCAACAGTTAGGCGTCAGAAACCGGTAAATACTATGCTCTGAGTACGACAATCTGCCAACGGTGCCTGTGCTGCGGTGTTTTATCAAGAGGCATCAGGACTGACACGATCAAATGCCGCAGATAAGTCTACCCTCACATGTCTCACTTCAGATCCTTCATCGAGTGCAGTCTAATGGTGAAAAGTCCATAGGTGATGCTTAGGGGTTTCTTTCTGTTCCCAAACTAAAGAGGCGAAACCAGAACTTTCCATAAACTTAGACAACGAGTGGACACAAGAAGCTCATAGACTTTAGATAATATTAGAATAAATGATATGGGTTGGCAATCAGGCGCAGAAGAAAGGGCACAGTGGTAGTCACTCTCTAGCACACAGGGAAGGTATACTCAGACGTTTTCACCTCTCACATAAACTACTTCCAAGGGCCAGGAAGGAGATTCATTGCGTTCTAATGAGTGTTCTTTTAGGTTCATGGTATAGAAAAATTATAAAAGTACCACCAGGGTCATAAAAGTACCCCTGGAAAAGGCCAAAACTCCTACGAAAACTGAGTAAAATATGTATGTGGGCGCCGAGAGGTTCGAGAGTATGGCCGCTGGAAAGGATTCGGCGGACCTTCTGTACGAGTAATAAGAGTAGTAGTAATTTTCTTACCAGCAAAACTAGCAACAGCCTCCATGACATAATAGCAGTAGTAGTTTTCTCACCAGCAAAACGAGCAACGGCCTCCATGACATAATAACAGTAGTAGTTTTCTCACCAGCAAAAAGAGTAACAGACAACGTGACAGCATTAACAACAAAAGCAACAGCTACACCTACACTAAAAGGTACAAACACAACATGCATAAGTACCTGTAGCGTGGCGGAGGGCGCGGCAGGACAATAATAAGCAGTGTTGACATGACCAGTCCGGCAACCTCTGAAGCAAAGACATCCACACATGGCTTAACACACAAAGGAATCAAAGTACTCGAAAAATAAACAGTAAAAAGCTACGATTATGTAAAACAGCTTAAGTGGTTATGCTAGAAAACTGACAAATAACTTTATAATTGATTTTTTTTGCTGTAAGAAAAGCAAATTAGGATAAACATTAAAGTGCTCGTTCGACTTTGTGATAAAAATGGAAATCAGAGAAAATATAACAATGTAAAGTAAACTGTTAATAAGGAAAATATAAGAGAAACAGTACTCGATATGTAACAGCAACATAACTACTACTACTACTACTACTACTACTACTACTACTACTACTTGCTACTACTACTATTACAACTACTACTACTAAAAATAATAGTGACAATAACAATAACAAACAGTAAAACACAAAACAAATCCAGAACTTAAAGCCAAATCGACGTGACAAAACAAAGCAACGGACAACAAAAAACTTTCCTCCGATCAGGGAAAAAAAATCAAATCAGAGAGCCCTTAAAAACCAAACTTTCAATTGGTTGGCGAAGAAAACGGAGGAGGAGACGGACGAACGGAGGGAGAGAGGGAAGGGAAGCAGAGAGGAAAGGAGGAAGGAGAGAAAGAGGGAGGCGGAGGAGGAGGAGGAGGAGGAAACACGTGATTGAATCTACGTCTTTGTTGTAGTGTGGAGAGGGAGAGAGAGAGAGAGAGAGAGAGAGGGAGAGAGAGTTAGTGAGGGAGGGAGGGAGAGACGGAGGAGAGAAAATGCCTCAGAGGGAGAGAAAAACTGCTCCCTCCCCTCGATGCTTATGGACGAGGGGTGAGAGAGAGAGAGAGAGAGATTTGAGCCATAACGAAAAAGTTCAGAATGACCGAAAATACAATAAAAAAAACTTTCTCCACACCCCATCTCTCTCTCTCTCTCTCTCTCTCTCTCTCTCTCTCTCTCTCTCTCTCTCTCTCTCTCTCTCTCTCTCTCTCTCTCTCTCTCTCTCTCTCTCTCACACACACACATCTCTCCTGTCTTTCCTCCCCTCTTTTCACGTCAACATTCTCTCCCTTCTCCCTTCTTCTCTCCTCACTCTCTCTCTCCCTCTCTCCCTCCCTTCTTCCCTCTATATTTTTCCCTTCAATCACCATCCTGACACTCCCTAGAGAAAGAACATTCTCTCTCTCTCTCTCTCTCTCTCTCTCTCTCTCTCTCTCTCTCTCTCTCTCTCTCTCTCTCTCTCTCTCTCTCTCTCTCTCTCTCTCTCTCTCTCTCTCTCTCTCTCTCTCTCTCTCTCTCTCTCTCTCTCTCTCTTTGTGCATCTCCCTCTCTCTCCCTTCCTCTCGATAAGGAATAATGATTATAACAGTAATAAAATTGATTCGAGAGAGAGAGTCACACACACACACACACACACACACACACACACACACACACACACACACACACACACACACACAATAATGTGATCTAAACAACACTTGAACAAACTTTATGACTGTTTTGAAGGGCTGTCACCAGGATACGCACATGCTTTATGAAAACGTACATACATGCAAATATATCAAATACGCACATGTTACGTCAGTCTGCAGGTGTGTGTGTGTGTGTGTGTGTGTGTGTGTGTGTGTGTACTTCTTTACAACGACCTTTTCAACGATAAAATAAAGTTTCTTCCGACTAAGTGATTCCTTCCCTTCCCTTTCACTCCCTTCCCTTCCCTTCCTCCCCTTCTCTTCCCTTCACTTCACACCCCTTTACCTCTCATCCCCTTCTCTTCCCTTCACCGCACACCCCCTTTACCTCTCCTCCCCTTCTCTTCCCTTCACTTCACACCCCCTTTACCTCTCCTCCCCTTCTCTTCCCTTCACTTCCTCCCCTTACCTCCTCCCTTCTCTTCCCTTCTCTCCTCTCCTTCTCTTCCTTCACTTCACACCTCTTCCTCTCTTCCTTCACTACCCACCCCTTTACCTCTCCTCCCCTTCTCTTCCCTTCACTTCACACCCCCTTTACCTCTCCTCCCCTTCTCTTCCCTTCACTTCCTCCCCTTCTCTTCCCTTCACTTCACACCCCCTTTACCTCTCCTCCCCTTCTCTTCCCTTCACTTCCTCCCCTTCTCTTCCCTTCATTCCACCCTTCCTCTCCTCCCTTCTCTTCCTTCCTTCCCCTTCTCTTCCCTTCACTTCACCCCCTTACCTCTCTCCTTCTCTTCCTTCACTTCCTCCTCATCCTTCTCTTCCCTTCACTTCCACCCCTTCACCTCTCCTCCTTCTCTTCCTCCTTCTCTTCCCTTCACTTCACCCCTTTACCTCTTCCCTTCTCTTCCTTCACTTCCTCCTTCTCTTCCCTTCACCTTCCTCTCCTCCTTCTCTTCCGTTCACTTCACACCCGCTTTACCTCTCCTCCCCTTCCCATCCCTTCACCTCACCCCCCCTTTACCTCTCCTCCCCTTCCCTTCCCTTCCCTTCCTCCCCTTCTCTTCCCTTCACCTCACACCCCCTTTACCTCTCCTCCCCTTCCCTTCCCTTCCTCCCCTTCTCTTCCTCTCCTTCCCCTCCTCCTTCCCTTCTCTTCCCTTCCTCCCTTCTCCTTCCCTTCCCCTCCCCCCTTCCCTCTCCTCCTTCCTTCCCTTCCTTCCTCCCCTTCTCTTTCCTTCCTCCTTCCCTTCCTCTCCTCCTTCTTCCCTTCCTCCCCCTTCTTCCTTCACCTCTCCTCCTTCCCTTCCTTCCTTCCTCCTTCTCTTCACCTCCACCCCTTCCTCTCCTCCTTCCCTTCCCTTCCTCCCCTTCTCTTCCCTTCACTTCACACCCCCTTTACCTCTCCTTCCCTTCCCTTCCCTTCCTCCCCTTCTCTTCCCTTCACCTCACACCCCCTTTACCTCTCCTCCCCTTCCCTTCCCTTCCTCCCCTTCTCTTCCTTCCTTCACCCTTCCCTTCCTTCCTCCTTCTTCCCTTCACCTCCACCTTACCTTCCTCTCCTTCCTTCCCCTTCCTTCCTTCTCTTCCTTCACCCTTTACCTCTCCTCCCCTTCCCTTCCCTTCCTCCCCTTCTCTTCCCTTCACCTCACACACCCTTTACGTCTCCTTCCCTTCCCTTCCCTTCCTCCCCTTCTTTTCCCTTCACCTCCACCTTCCTTTACCTCTCCTCCTTCCTTCCTTCCTCCTTCCTCCCCTTCCTTCCACCTCACTTACCTCTCCTCCTTCCTTCCTTCCTCCCTTCTCTTCCCTTCCCTTCCCTTCCTCCCCTTTTCTTCCCTTCACTTCACACTTCACACCCCTTCTACCTCTCCTCCCCTTCTCTTCTCTTCCCTTCACCTCACACCTTCTTTTTCTCTCCTCCCCTTCCCTTCCCTTCCTCCCCTTCTCTTCCCTTCACTTCACACCCCTTTTACCTTTCCTCCCCTTCCCTTCCCTTCCTCCCCTTCTCTTCCCTTCACCTCACATGTCCTTTGCCTTTCCTCCCTTTCTCTTCCCTTCACTATACATCATTTTCAACTTTCCTTCCCTTCCTTTCCTTTCCTTTCTTCCCTTTCCTTTCCTCCCCTTCCCTTTCACTCTCTTCCCTTCCCTTCATCCCCTTCTCTTCCCTTCACTTCACGCCCCTTTTACCTCTCCTCCACTTCCCTTCCCTTCACTCCCCTTCATCTTTAATTTCCCTTCCATTATTCCTTTCCTACATCTCTCCATTCCTTTCCTTTCCTTTCCTTCCCTTCCCTTTCACTCCTTTCCCTTCCCTTCCTCCCCTTCTCTTCCCTTCACTTCACATCTCGTTTGCCTTTCCTCCCTTTCTCTTCCCTTCACTATACATCATCTTTATCTTCCCTTCCATTATTTCTTTCCTTTCCTTTTCCTTCCCTTCCTCAACTCACCATCTTCCCTTCCTCTTCGTTTCTTTCCTCTTCCGTCTTTTCCTTCACTTCCCCTTTCCCTTCCTTTCCTTTTTTCCCTTTCCATTTCACTCCCTTCCCTTCCTCCCCTTCTCCTCCCTTCACTCTATACGACCCCTTCTTTCCTTTCCTTCAGTTCCCCTGTACTTTATTTTTCTCTTTCCCCATTCCCTTCCTTCCTTCACCTTCATTTCGTTCCCTTTCTTTATTTTCCTTCATTTCCTCTTTACCTTCTTTTCCTTTCTTCCCATTCGCCTCCTTTTCTCATCATTTTCCCTTTCCTTTTCTTCCCTTCATTCCCGTCTTTCTTTTTCTTTACTTCTCATCTATCTTTTTTTTTCTTCCCTCTCCCTTTCTTTACCTTCCCTTATCTACCCGTTCTCTTCCTTCTCTTCACTCCTTTCTCTAACCTTACCTCCCTTTCGTCTACCTCTCTCTCCTCCTCCTTTTCATCCATCTCTTTCTCTTCCTTCCTTTCATCCATTTATTTCTCTCTCCCTTCCTTGACTTACCTTCATCTCCCCTTTCTCTCCCTTCCCTCCCTTCACTCCTTTCCCTAACCTTACCTCCCTTTCCTCTACCTCTCTCCTCCTTTTCATCCAACTCTCTCTCTCTTCCTTCCTTTCATCCATCCATTTTTCTCTCCCTTCCTTGACTTACTTTCATCGCCCCTTTCTCTCCCTTCCCTCCCTTCATTCCTTTCATCCATCCATTTTTCTCTCCCTTCCTTGACTTACTTTCATCGCCCCTTTCTCTCCCTTCCCTCCCTTCATTCCT
>NC_066562.1:2879631-2924631 GCF_024679095.1 Eriocheir sinensis | reverse complement strand
GCCTCAAGTCTTCCTCCCACTTCCTTATGGCCCACTTGCTGGTCACCACCATCCTCCTGCAGGCCGCACGGTGCAGGACCTTGTTGCATCGAGTCGGGTTCCGCTTGTAGCGGAGCCACGCTGAATACTTAGCGTCAGCAGCAATACGGCGCTCTCTCTCTCTCTCTCTCTCTCTCTCTCTCTCTCTCTCTCTCTCTCTCTCTCTCTCTCTCTCTCTCTCTCTCTCTCTCTCTCTCTCTCTCTCTCTCTCTCTCTCTCTCTCTCTCTCTCTCTCTCTCTCTCTCTCTCTCTCTCTCTCAATCCTCTCTCTCTCTCTCTCTCTCTCTCTCTCTCTCTCTCTCTCTCTCTCTCTCTCTCTCTCTCTCTCTCTCTCTCTCTCTCTCTCTCTCTCTCTCTCTCTCTCTCTCTCTCTCTCTCTCTCTCTCTTCTCACAATGATGAAACTTCCTGGACTCTTTAAAGTTTCCCTCGAATGGTAAGGAGGAGGAGGAGGAGGAGGAGGAGGAGGAGGAGGAGGACGAAGAGGAGGAATAGGAAAGTAGTGGCAGTCAGAGTCGTAGGAGGAGGAGGATGTGGAGGCGAAAGAAGAGGAAGAGCAGGAGGATGTGGAGGAGGAGGAAGAAGAGGAAGAGGATGTGGAGGAGGAAGAAGAGGAAGAGGAGGGAAAAAAGAGGGAAAGAAAACGAAGACGAGATAGAAGGGAAAAAAATTAAGGGTTCATCCCATTTTTTTTTCACTTTCCATTTTTCAAAGGTAAGACTGAGATATTTTTAAAAGCTAACATTGAGACCTTTTTTATTTTATTTTTCGAGGCTAACAATTGAGACAGTCCTTCTTCCATCCATGTCCATTTCGAAGGAGTAGGAAGGAAGGAAGGAAGGAGAAAAAAATATAATGGAGAGGAGAGATGGAGAGAAAAAAAAATGTCCCTTGCTCTATAAAAGATAAGGAAGATTCTAATTCGTTCTCCCTAATACGTAATCTATTTATTTACTTTTTTATACGACAAGAAGAGGAAGAAACTAAGGCCGAGGGGAGAGATGGAGGGAGGGAGGTAGGGAGGGAGGGGAGAAAAGGAGAGAAGAAAGGAAGGAAAAATGGCTGGAGGGGAGGGATGGAAAATGGATAAGAAAAAAAGAAAAAAGAAATGAGGAAGAAATTGAAGGGAATAAGAAGGGAGGAAGAGAGATGGAAGGGGAGAGGGAGGATAGGAAGGAGAGGAAGGAAAAATGGCCGGAGGGGAAGGATGGGAAAAGGACAAAATAAGAAAAAAAGAAATGAGAAAAGAATCGAAGGGAAGGGAAAAAAGAAGGGACGGAGAGAGAGAGGGAGGAAGGGACGGAGAGAAAGAGGGAGGAAGGGAGAGAGAGGAGAGAGGGAAAAATAGTTGGAGGGGAAGGATAAGGAAAGGATAAAAAAAAAAATTAGGAGGGAATTGAGGAACGAATGGAGAGAGAGAGAGAGAGAGAAAGGCGAAATGGAAGCCGAAAAATATGGGGAAATAAAGAGAGATGATAATTAAGTGCAGGAACGGAGGGTGAGAAAGGGAGGAGAGAAAGAAGGGAGGAATAGAGAGGAGGAAGAAAGGGAGAGAAGTGGGATAAGAGAGGAAAGGAGGAGGATAGATGGAGGAAAGGAGAGACAGAGAATAAAGTGTAAAGGAAGGAAGGAAGGAAAGGAAAAAATACGAAAGAGGAATAGAGACGAGGAAGAAAGAGATATAATTGGGGTAAGAGAGGAAAGGAGGAATATAGATGGAAGAAAGAAGAGAAAGAGAAAAGATGTGAAGGAAGGAGGGAAGGAAGGAAAAGTAAGAAAAAAGACCAGTGTGATAGAGATGGAGGGAGAGAAATAAGGAAAACGGGGAGGAGGAGGAGGAGAAAAATAGAAGCAAAAATGAAAGCAAGAAAAGGGAAAGAAAGAAAAATAAAATGGAGAAAGGAAATAGGAAGAGAAAAAGAGTGAGGAAAAGATGATGGGGAAGAAGAAAGTGCCAAGAAAGGATGGAAGGAGATAGGAGAGAGAGTCAGTTAAGGAAAAAAAAGTGAGGAAAATGTGAGGAGAGGAAGGAGAGAAGAGAAAAAAAGGAGGTAAAAAGGAAGAGAGGAAATGGAGGAAGATTAGAACTGCATAATGAAGGAGGGGAATCAGTGAGGAAGGAAGGAAGGAAGGAGGAAAGGAAAGTCAGGAATAGAAACGGAATTGGAAATAAAGATGAAAGAGACGGAAAGAGCAAAGAAGGAATGAAGAGAAGGAAGAGGATAAGAAAATGAGGAAGAGGAAAAGTAGGAAAAGCAAGAGGAAAAAGAGAAAGTGAGGTTAGGAGTGAGAGAGAGAGAGTTACATAGGTTTACATAGAAAATCAGACCACACAGACCCCATGGTCCAGACTTGGTGGTCTGTCCTTAAACCTAAGTGATTTTACATTAATCAGAAGACTCCAAAACGTTGCATTTCTACTCTAGTTGATATTAAGCTGAAGGAAGTGACGGTCGAGCTTATTTTTGAAGGAGTCAATCGTGTTACACTGGACCACTGATGGTGGAAGCTTATTCCATTCTCGCACTACAACGTTGGTGAAGAAAAATTTGGTGCAATCTGAATTTACTTGCCTACATCTGAGTTTTACGCTATTGTTCCTCGTGCGCAGACTGTCATCGATCATAAACAATGTTGATCTGTCTACATTCGTGAAACCATTAAGTATTTTAAAACATTCGATCAATTTTCCTCGGAGGCGACGTTTCTCAAGAGAACATGTTAAGGGTAGAAAGCCTTTCTTCGTAGGATTTGTTGCGCAAGGAAGGGATCATTTTCGTTGCCGACGCTGAACACCTTCTAATTTAGCAATATCCTTTGCATGGTGGGGACCAAAACTGTACCGCATATTCAAGTGGGGTCTGACTAAACTGTTGTAGAGCAGGAGTATTACATCTTTATTCTTGAATACAAAGTTTCTTTTAATGAAGCCCAACATTCTGTTCGCTTTATTTGCTGCATCGATGCATTGCTGTGAGAATTTGAGGTTTGACGCGATTTTGACCCCCAAGTCTTTGACGCATTGAACGCTTTTGAGTTTAACGCCGCGCATTTCGTATTCGAACTTCTTATTCCTCGTTCCAACTTGAAGGACCTGGCACTTGTCTACGTTAAAGGGCATCTCCCATCTATCCGACCAAGCTGAAATTTTGTGCAAATCCTCTTGGAGGCTTTGCCTGTCTTCGTCAGTGAGAACCGAGTTACCAATCTTTGTGTCGTCTGCAAATTTACTAATGCGGTTATTGAGTCCAACATCCACGTCGTTGATGTAAATAATGAAGAGCACTGGGCCAAGGACCGAGCCCTGAGGGACGCCACTAGTGACAGGCGCCCACTCTGAGTTAAATCCGTCAATCACTACTCTTTGTTGTCTGTTGCTCAACCAATTCGCGATCCATTGGTTTACTTGACCGTCCAAGAGAGAGAGAGAGAGAGAGAAAGCAACTAGGTAAAGGGGAGGAAGGAGAAAAAGAGGATGAACGACAGAGAAGTAAAGTAAGAGAAGAAGAATAAAAGAAAACAAGAAGACGAAGGAGAGGGAAACGAGAGGAAGGGAACCAAAAGAGAAGAAAAAAGTGAAGCAAAGAAGATGAAAAAAGAATAAGAGGAAGGGGGGAAGGAGGAAGAAGTAAAAAGGCGGAGAGGAAGAAAAAGAGATAGGAAGGGAAAAGACATAGAAAAGGGAAAAATAAAGGGAGAGAAGGAGTGAGAAGAGAGGAAGGAGGAAGGAAGAGAGATAGAAGAAGAGAAGAAGGAGAGAAGAAAGGGAAGAAGGAGGAAAGGAGGAGAGGATAGGAAGAAGGTAAAGTGAAATGGGAAGAAAGAAGAAAGGAGGGAAAGTGGAGAAGAAAAAGTAAGAAGAAAAAGGAAAAAGGGAAAGAGGTAAAGAAAAGAGTAAGAGAAAGGGAAGAAAAAAGAGGAATGAGAAGGAAAAGAGGAAAACAAAGAGAAGAGGGGAAAAAAGGAAGAAAGAAAAGGAATGAGATAAAAAAGAAAGCAAAACAAAGGGATGGAAAAGAAGGAAAGAAGTAAGGAATAAAGATGAAGAAGGGAGATGATAAAGAAGAGCAATAAGAAGGATGATAAAAAGGAAGAAAGAAGAAAATAAAAGGAGGAAAGAAAGGGAAGAAGGGAAGAAGGAAGAGGAACAAAGACAAAAAGGAGGAAGGAGTAACAGAAGGAAGGAAAGGAAAAAGGAAGGAAGAAATGAAGGAAGGAAGAGAGGAAGGAAGGAAAGAAAGAAGATAGAGAATGAAGGAAGGAAGAGAGGAAGAAAGGGAAGGAAGAAAAGATAAAGAATGAAGGAAGGAAGAGAGGAAGGAAGGAAGAGAGGAAAGAAAAAAGAGATACAGAAGGAAGGAAGGAAGAGAGGAAGGAAGGAAGAGAGGAAGAAAGGAAAGAAAGAAGAGATAGAGAATGAAGGAAGGAAGAGAGGAAGAAAGAAAAGATAGAAATAAACAACAGGAGTGACACAGTGGATGAGTCAGGAAGTAAAGAAGGAAGAAGAAAAGGAAGAAGAGGAATAAGGTGAAAGAAAAAGGAAGAGAAGAAAAGGAATAAGATGAAGAGAAATGCAATAAAGAAGATACGAAAGAAGGAAGGAGACATAAGGTTGGAGAAGGAGAGGAGGAGACAGAGGAAGAAGAAGAGGCAAAAGGGAGAGGAAGAGGAGGAAGAAGAGAGATTTGGAGAGAGGAGAAAAAGAAGAAACCACTAGAGAAAGGGGAGGAAAGAGAAAAAGAGGATAAACGACAGAGAAGAAAAGAGGAGAATAAAAAATGCAAGAAGAGGAAGAGGAGGAGGAGAAGGAGGGAGGAAGGGAAGGAAAAGAGAAAAATATATGAAGCAAAAAGGAGGAGGAGGAGGAGGGGAAAGAGGGAGATAAAGAAGAAACAGAAGACAGAAAAAAGAGAAGAGGAAGAAAAAGAGATAAAGGGGGAGAAGGGGAAGATGCAAAAAGAAGAGGAAGAAGGGAGGAAAGAGAGAAGAAAATAGAAAGGAAAAGGAGGAGTTATGGGAGGTATAGAGGAAGAAGAGGAAGACAAAAAAAAAGAAGAGGGAAGAAAATGAAAGGTAAGGAAGAAGAAGATGAAAAAGGGAGAAAAGAAAGGAAATAAGGAGAAGCGGAAAAAAAGGGAAGGGGAGGAAGAAAAGGAGGAATAAGGAAAAGGAAGAAAAAGATGAAAGGAGAGAAAATGAGAGAAGAGAAATGAAGTGAAAAGGGAGAGAAGATAAAAAAAGGAAGAGAGGAGGAAAGAAAGGAAGATAGGGAGGGAAAGAAGTGAAAAAAGGAAAGGGAGAAAGGAAGATAAGAGGGAAAGGGAGGGAAGGGAAGTGAAAAGGTAGAGAAAATTAAAAAAAGGAAGAGAGGAAGAGAGAAAGGAAGACAGGGAGGGAAAGAAGAGAAAAAAGTAAGAGGGAGAAAGGAAGATAAAGAGGGAAAAAAAGAAGAGGAAAGAGCAAAGAGGAGAAGTAGGAGAAAACGAAAACAAATACACGAAGTAAAGGAAAGAGTAAGATGGAGCCACAAGTGAGAAGAAGAGGAGAGAAAGGTAAGAATGGACGTAAGGAGGAAGGAGAGGAAGAAGGAAGAGGAGGAGGAGGAGGAGGAGGAGGAGGAGGGGGGCTTGGTAATGGCGGGCTTGCATGTAGTTTATATATAGAAGGTTACCTGTTAATTGAACACTTGGTCGATAGCCGTGACCACGCCCCTCATAAACTCTCCCTCCCTCCTTCTCTCTCTCTCTCTCTCTCTCTCTCTCTCTCTCTCATTTTTGTTGTTTGCATTTGTATTTTTTTTTGTTCTTGTTCGTGTTCTTGTTCGTGTTCATGTTCTTGTTCTTCTTGTTCTTCTCTCTCTCTCTCTCTCTCTCTCTCTCTCTTGTTTGTATTCGTATTTTCCTTTTTTTCTTCTCGTTCTTGTTCATGTTTTCGTTCGTGTTCTTCTTCTTCTTCTTCTTCTTTTACTTCCCTTTCTCTATCTCTCTCCTCTCTCTCTATCTATCTATCTATCTATCTCCTTGCCACCATAACAGAAAACAAAAAACAATGACAATAAGTGCAACGGTAACAACAACAGCAAAACCAACATCATCATCATCGTCATCATCAGCAGTAGCAACAGAAAGCAGCAACATAAAAAGCACAGCAGCAAAACAACGGCGGGGCAGATTCCTTTAAACGGCAGCAGCATAACAAACCCTTCCCTTTAATCACCCCCGCAGAAAAATCGAACACCCCGTTTAAATGAGCTGAATAAATTCTCTCTCTCTCTCTCTCTCTCTCTCTCTCTCTCTCTCTCTCTCTCTCTCTCTCTCTCTCTCTCTCTCTCTCTCTCTTTCCTTCTTTCTTTTCTTGTTTTTTCTTCTTTCTTTCCTTCTTTCCTCCCTTCTTTCCTTCCTTCCTTCATTCATTCTCTTTTTCTATCCTTTCTTTCTCTTCTTCCTCTTCTCTTACCCCCCTATCTTTCTCTCTTCCCTCTCTTCATCTTTCTCTTCTTTCCATCCTTTACTTCTGTACTGTCTTTCTTTCTTCTATCTTTCTTTCTCTTCTCCCCCTCCCCCCTCTCTCTCTCTCTCTCTCTCTCTCTCTCTCTCTCTCTCTCTCTCTCTCTCATAACCCGAAAGGTGGTTGTCACAAGCTTTACTCTTTGGACGCAGCCTCGTGAGCCCCTCGAGATGGGGCTCAAAGAAAATGAAACACGGGGCTTCACTCTGAGGGAGGGAGGGAGGGACAACAGGCGGGAGAAGAGGGAAGATGAGGCAAGGAGGAGTGAGTGAGAGTGTGTGAGGAGGAGGAGGAGGAGGAGGAGGAGGAGGAGGAGGAGTAGGAGGAGGAGCTGCTTTACAGGTGGAAATGAAAGATGTTTCGTGGTATTTGGTGATCTCGTGGGAGACATGTGCGCTCTCTCTCTCTCTCTCTCTCTCTCTCTCTCTCTCTCTCTCTCTCTCTCTCTTTAAGGCCGCCATCTTTCGTTTCCTCCCGTTCCCTCGAGACGACATTACGTTTTCAGTTTTAACTCAGAGAGAGAGAGAGAGAGAAATATAAAACTCAATCTTATTTTAAATCGAAGTTTACTTTTAGCACTTTTTGAGTACTTAAAACCGATATTTTTCTTCTCTCTCTCTCTCTCTCTCTGTCTCTCTCTCTCTCTCTCTCTCTCTCTCTCTCTCTCTCTCTCTCTCTCTCTCTATCTCGCTCTCTCTCTCTCTTCTCTCTCTCCTCTCTTTTTTCCTCTTTTCCTTCTCTCTTCTTTCCTCTTCCTTTCCTCCTTCTCTTCACCCCGTTTTCTCTCTCTTTCTTTTCCCTTTTTTTCCTCTTCTCCTTTCCACCTGTTTCTGTTCCTTTACTTCTTTGCTATTTTCTCTCCCTCCTACTGTTATTTATCTCTCTTCCTTAACCACTACTTTTTCTTCTTTTTCTCTCTATCTCCGCTTTCTCTCTCACTCCTTCTACCCTTTCCTCCACTCTCTCCTTACCTTCCTTCTTCCATACCTCTCCCTTCTTTCTCTATATCCTTCTCAATCTTCTCCTTTCCTCTCTTTCCCTCCTCTTTACTCCTTACTCTTCTTATTTTCTTTGTCTCCTTCCCTCCTTTCTCCTTCCTTTCATTTCTCATCAGTTTCCATGTTCCCTTTCTTGAGTTCTTCCATTCCCTTTCTTCTTCTTCTTCTTCTTCTTCTTCTTCTTCTTCTCCGTACATTCATATCTTGTTCCCTGATCTTTATATTTCTTCGAGTCTTCTTTCTCCTTTTCTCCTCCTTTCCACAATCCTTTTATCCGTTCCTTCTTCTTCTCCCGCCTCGCTCCCTTCCTCCCTTCCTCCTCCCTCCCTGTTCCAATATTAGCAGTGGGAAATATTTGAAACAAGTGGTATTAAACTTTTTGTGACTGTCTCTCGAAGCAGCTCATATTCTTCTCTCTCTCTCTCTCTCTCTCTCTCTCTCTCTCTCTCTCTCTCTCTCTCTCTCTCTCTCTCTCTCTCTCTCTCTCTCTCTCTCTCTAATAAGTAAAAACAACAGCAGCCGACAACAATAACAGCTTTTACTACATTCCTACGACAACGGTGTGAAAGAGCGGAGGAGGAGGAGGAGAATAGGAGGAGTAGGAGGAGTAGGAAGCATGTATACTTGGAAAAGCAGGTGACAGAAAGCATCTTGGCTAATAACGAGGTTGCCCGCTCCAGAGATTTAGTATATTCGTTAAATTCTTGAGTGACTCGTGCAACAGATTGAGGCACTTGCTGTAGGTTCGTGCGGAGTGATTCAGTCCACTCCTGAGGCAATGAAGTAGATGTCTATGCGATCTGGAAAATGGTTGTTCGTTTTCATATCAGCTACTACAGGAAGGTCAATCCACTAACGAATGACTATTGAAGAAGTAAGTCTAGTCTTTGTATTGCATCGCCTCACTTGAACAATTTGACCGGCATTTCTAATTAACGGTCGAGTCTGGAGCTCAAAAAACCTGAAGTATTCAACGTTATTAAATGTGTATAGCTTTTTGAAGACCTGTATCAAATTTCCAGACGTTGTCTCTCTTGCTAAGTAAATAGACTGAATCGCTTGAGTCGTCCTTCACACGGCTGAGCCCCCAACAATATCATGTCCGTAGGGCGTCGTAGCACTCTCGGGTAATTCGTTTTCCTTTTTGTAACCCGAACTGCACCGGCTATTCCAAGTGAGGCCCTACCAACGAAGTAGTAAAAATAACAACTCCAGCGTCTTTACTCGAAGTTTCTCGCTATGAACCTTGGTGGCCTATAGTATTTAATCTTTCTACATGGTGACTTACAGTATTCTATGTTTCAAGTCACTGAAGATAATGAATATAATGTTTAATTAATCGTTCGTCGTTGATGTGTATGGGAGGAATAGGAGGAAAAGGAGGAAAATGAAGAAATAGAGGAAGGGAGGGGGAGAAGGCAGAGGAAGAGGAGCCAGAGGAGGAGGAGGAAGAGGAGGGGAGCAGTAGGAAGTGGAAGAGTAAAGAGAAAGAGGAGGAAGAAGAGGGGAAAGAGATGGAAGCAAAGGACGATGATGAAAGAGAGGAAGGGAGAGGAGATGAGAGGGAGAGGAGGAGGAGGAGGAGGAAGGGAGGAGAAATATTTGATGAAGGGCATGGAGGTAAATAACAGAGGGAGGGAGGAAAGACCCTCTCTCCTATAGCACACAATGTTTCTTCCGTTTTTTTTTCTCTTCTTCATCTCCTCCTCCTCCTCCTCCTCTTCATTTCACTCGTTTTGTCGCTAGATTTTTCACATTCGTATATGTAAAGTTTTTTGTTTCGCATCTTATATTACTCTCTCTCTCTCTCTCTCTCTCTCTCTCTCTCTCTCTCTCTCTCTCTCTCTCTCTCTCTCTCTCTCTCTCTCTCTCTCTCTCTCTCTCTCTCTCTCTCTCTCTCTCTCTCTCTCTCTTAATCCAATTACCTACAGGCTGTGGAAGCATCAATTATTTATCCTAGCTTAGACTGGACTCTCTCTCTCTCTCTCTCTCTCTCTCTCTCTCTCTCTCTCTCTCTCTCTCTCTCTCTCTCTCTCTCTCTCTCGCGGTGGTGGAGTGGTTGGTTGTTTCGAATTCGTGCCTCCTGGTCAACGGTTCGAGTCCCACCCTTGGCAACACTTTTAGGGAGGTAATGTTCCCTTGTCTTACCTGCCCTTGAGGATTCGTTACCTGGGCAGCTGATTAGGGTCGTCGGTAAGGTGTCTCGAGTTAGTGTTGGGTGGCTAAGGATATTTGGAAAAGGTAAGATTTATGCTGCCAGTTGAAATTAGGTAAGGTAAGGTAAGGTAAGGTAAGGTGAAGCCAGGTAAGTTAGTTGATGATAGATAAGTTGATTAAAGTTGATAAAAGTAAAAGGCAAGTATATAAAAGTTGATGAAATTAAGTTGAAAAAGGTTAGTTAGTTTTTGACGCCAGTTGATGAAGGTAAGTTGGCTACAATCATCACTGTCACCACTATTAATGTCACTATCACCACCATCACCACAAACAGTAATACAAGTTTCACCACCACCACCACCACCACCACCACCACCACCACCCTACCAGCACCACCAGTCCCACATACACTCTCCCCTCTTTATCTCCATCACTCCTCCTCCTCCTCCTCTTTCTCCTCCTCCTCTACTATCAACACCACTCCAAACCTTCCTCCACCACCTGCCTTTCCAACACAACACCTGCGCCCTCACCGTGACGTCCACACACACACACACACACACAGAGGGATATACATGTTGGTGGGTGAGGTCGTGGTGATGGTGGTATTGAGGCTGTCCCGTCCCCGTCAACCACCAACAACAACATCAACACCACCAATACAATCACCATTCTCACCACCACCATATAGAGGGATATAGTACATGTTGGTGGGTGCGGTGGTGGTGATGGTGGTATTGAGGCTGTCCCGTCCCCGTCAATCACTAACATCACTAACATCAACACCACCAATATCATCACCATTCTCACCACCACCACCATAGAGAGGGATATACTGCATGTTGGTGGGTGAGGTGGTGGTGGTGGTGATGGTGGTGGTGGTGATGGTGGTGGTGAGATGGGTGTCCTGTCAACCACAACTGTCACTAACATTAACTCCAAAATTATTATCACCATCCACACCACCAACACCACCACCACTTTAATAACCTCCTCCACCACCACCACCACCACTATTATGACCTCCTCCACCGCCAATCCTCCACTTATCACCACCACTTACTCACCATCCACTATAGCCTTCATTACCCATCCTCAACCACCACCACCATCACCACCACTATTTCTATCAGAGCTCCTTCATCATCACCACCATCATCATTATCACCACCCCCACCATGCCTACCTCCCCCTCCTCCCCCCCACCACTACCAACAACACTTGACAGCATTGACATCGTTAGCGCAACAATACGTTTGGCAACACTGTTTGTATACGCCACAGCAGTGCTAACGGTGTGTGTGTGTGTGTGTGTGTGTGTGTGTGTTCGACGAAATACAACACACAGCTAGCCTGGATTTTGTTTATTCACTGATATTTTACTTATATACTGTTTATTTTTTCCCGCGCGCCAGTATCTCGTGTATTAAATTGTGTAGTTTATCTAGGACCGTGGCACGCCTGTTTGTTTGTTTGTTTAGTGTGTGTGTTCGTGTGTGTGTGTGTGTGTGTGTGTGTGTGTGTGTGTGTGTGTTTGTTTGGGTTGTGTTGCCACCGCGGCGGCCACCTGCAATAACTTGACTTTGGTTATCTCGCCCGCTTTGTTTATGTGTGTGTGTGTGTGTGTGTGTGTGTGTGTGTGTGTGTGTGTGTGTGTGTGTGTGCTACGTTTGTTGTTGATTATATTGTAGCATTTGTTGTTGTTGTTGTTGTGGCGTTGGTGGTGATAATTTTTTAGTAGTTGTTTATGATGTCAATTTCTGTTCATATGTTGTTGTTATTGTTTGGTAGTAGTAGTAGTAGTAGTAGTAGTAGTAGTAGTAGTAGTAGTTTTCTTTGTTATCATTATCTTTGTTGTTATTTCTTTTCATAATTAGCAGCAGAAGTAGCAGCGGTAATAGTTGGCGTTACTGTTGCTATTTTTAGCACTACTTTTGTTCTACGTCAAAAAAAGATAAATGTTAAAAACCTACGTAAGACAGAAATACAAAACGTCCCTAACACGCTGCTCCCAAAACGAAAACACAAGACAAACTACAACAAAAAACAATTCAGTCGCGGACCTGTATCGATGCCGTCCTCTCGAAAGACTTCGAGTAATGGGAAGGACGGGCATCGGTGGATTGTGTAACTTTGGTGGCCGAGTCGTCTGTCAAAGGAACGAGAAAACAGGAGAATTGAGACGAGGTAAAAAAAAAAATGAAGAGGATAATATATTGGAAAAGCGAGTGGGTGATAGGGGAGAACGCTACGGACCACGATTATTTATTGATAAAAGAATAACATACAGAATATACTACAGCAACAAACTATCAACCGGAAGAGTAACTTGAGATGAAAATACACAGCGACGAAGAAGAATTTGGGAGAGTAAATATTTATGGCAGGCGGTCACGGGGTTTAGAGATGTCTCCGTCAACAGCAAAAGTTTCTTCGATACGCCTAAGAAAGACCAACACATGATAGGATAGGATGGGAAAGCGAGACGATCCCAGAAGAGCCTCAGCGTGGTTTAGTTAGAAGTGTTATGAGGGTGGCGCGCGGGGAGCTCCTACTTCGAGTGAAAATATCGGAAAATTCCTCTACAGTTAAAGGAATTTGGAAATATATTACATTCTTTATCCTACCAAGACTTCCATCTACCTCCCTCTCTCTCTCCCCATCTCTTTTCCCTCCGTCCCTCCCTCTCCCTCCTTCCCTCCAGCCTCCCCTCCCTCTCACTTCTATAATCGATCTTTCCATCCTTCTCCCTTTCTCTCTCTTTCCTCCTCCCTGAATCATAGGCATTCTCTCTCTCTCTCTCTCTCTCTCTCTCTCTCTCTCTCTCTCTCTCTCTCTCTCTCTCTCTCTCTCTCTCTCTCTCTCTCGGTGTGTGTCTGTGTGCGTACGTGTGCGTGTGTGAGTGTGCGTGTGTGAGTGTGTGTGTGTGTCTGTGTGTGTGTGTGTGTGTGTGACAGCCGACCACAAATCCAGGATGGGACCCAAGTTGGCCTCGTTCCCTTCAGCAAATCTCGCTCCTCGGTCACTTAGTGGAGATTCCTGGCAGTCTTCGGGGCGGGACTGTCTCGGGGGCGTGTGGTAATGCTGACAGACGGGTCCCAGCGCGCCGGCCACGCCACGGACGGAATAGAAGGAAGGGCGGATGGGCAACGGCTATGGGGTACGAATAGCGATATGGAGGAACTCGTAGAGGCATATAGGGAGGAATAGGAGGAAGGGAAGATGGACAGTGGCTATGGTGGGAACTCGTAGAGGCATGTAAGGGAAATTAGAAGGAATACAACGACTGATACAAGAATTGGGGAAAGTAAAGACGGATGAAAAATGAATAATACAAAAAATAACTAGAATAAGGGAAGTAGAGAGGGACTAAATAACGAAAGGGGAAGAAGGACAGAGGGAACAGAGACTTCGATATACGGTAAAGGGAGACAGGATGAAGTAAGAGACGGACAGAGCAAGGATAGAAAAACAGAAAGACGTGGAGAAAGAGAGAAAGGGAGACAGAGGCATGAATGAAGGTATGAGGGAAAGAACGAGATGGGAACGATGAACGAGAGGCAATGAGTGGAGGTGGGGAGATATGAGCGGGCGATAAGTATGATAGAGGGATTGAGGGATGGAAAAAAAAAGGTGAGACAGAGAAGAAAGGGATAGAGGAATACAAGGAAGAAGAACACGGAAAATAGATGGAGGAAGGGATGAAGGATAGAGGGAGGGAGGTAAGGAGGGATAAACAGAATCAGTGTGAAAGAGAGGGAGAATGAATAATGTGGTGGTGAATGAGGGAGAGAAAGGATAAGGGAGGAAAGGTTAGAGGAAAAGGAGGGAGGAGAATAGGCTCCCTTTCCTTCCGTCACTCAGGTGGACTATTTTATATGAGGCGTTTTTATGTTAACAGTGATTTTTCTTCTTTTTCTATCGATTTTTTCTCTCTTTCTCTCTCTCTCAGCGGGGAGAGAGAGAGAGAGAGAGAGAGAGAGAGAGGAGAGAGAGAGAGAGAGAGAGAGAGAGAGAGAGAGAGAGAGGAAAACACATGTAAATTCCCTCCATCCCCTCCCTAGCAGACTCCAATCCATGCATATATAAATCTATAATGAGAGAGAGAGAGAGTAGGGAGGTGAGAGGAAGGTAAAAGTCGGGTTATTGAAAACTTATAAGATTCTTGGTGCAGTAGCGGTTAGAGGAGGAGGAGGAGGAGGAGGAAGAAGAGGAGGAAGAAGAGGAGGAAGAGGAGGAGGAGGAGGAGGAGGGAAAGGGATACATGCTTCTCATATACATCACTACGTCTGTCTGTCTGTCTGTCTGGGTCTGTCTCTTTTACCTGTCTACTTATCTACCTGTTATCTCTTCACGTAATTGACTCTTATCTACCTGACCATCCACGTTTTATGCTAATTTAGATTCTCACATGTCTAACTATGTATCTACTTCTTATCTATTCCATCTTCTAGTCTATCTATCTATCGTCTACTCTATTTATCTATCGTGGCCGTGGTTCATAATCCAGCTCCCTTTTCCTCACATACAATTTTTTCAATAAGGTTTCTCCCCTCCCTCCCTCCTCCCTTCTTCCCTCCCTACCTTTTTCCCTCGTCCTCCTTCCCTCCCTACCTACTCTCCCTTCTCTTCCCCCTCCTCCTCCTCCTCCTGTCCCCTCCCCTCCCCCCCCCTTCCTCCGCCCGTCCCTCTTTGCCCTTCCTTAAAAAAAGTTTCGCCTCATCTTTTTCCAAATTTATGAAAACTCTATTTGGGAAGCTCTTTGACTGCCTCTCCAAACTTGCTACTTTTTCCGGCTACCTCGCCCACCGCCACTACTTGCTGCTGTTGATGCTGCTACTGCTACTACTACTACTACTACTACTACTACTTCTGCTTCTACTTTTTTTTTCTATTTCTACTTCTTATTCTTCTACTACTACTACTACTACTACTACTACTACCAATACAACTACTATTTTTGCTTCTACTACTTGTTTCTACTTCTTTTTTTTCTTCTTCTTCTTCTACAACTACTACTACTACTACTACTACTACTACTATTACTACTACTACTACTACTACCAATACAACTACTATTTTTGCTTTTACTACTTATGTTTCTACTTCTTTTTTCTTCTTCTATTTATTCTTGTACTACTACTACTACTACTACTACTACTACTACTACTATAATCTTCAATGGCACGGCGTTATTAAAATAGCCATAAATCATTAAAAAAAATAAGAAATGAGTTCCTAGTATTGATATGGATAGTAATAGCAATAATAATAATGATAATGACAATACGCATTCACATTTACTCTCATTATCATTTATTTGTTTTTATTTTAATTTTAATGGACGGTAGTTTAGTCACCCTCTCCGTCACCATTACCACCATTATTAGCAGCCAGAGTCACATCGTCACTCTCCATTAAAAGGTCATACGCGAGACATAGAGAGCTAATGCGTGTAATGACAGGTTGTATAAAGCGTGGGTGAGGCTGCTAACGGCGCCGTGGATAACGCTGAACAGAGTAGCTCCTGATGATGGCGATGATGATGATTGCTCAGCGGTTCTTAAACTCATGTTTGCGTTGTAATCGGCGAGTCTGTGTGATATTAATGAGTGGAAAAAGACCGATTAAGTAGGTATTATAGGATCAGCGCTTGTATTTTTATTTATATTATTACTACCTTGAATATTACTATTATTATTATTATTATTACTGTTGTTAACTTTGTCGTAATAGTAGTAGTAGTATTAGTAGTAGTTGTTGTAGCAGTTGTAGTAGTAGTAGTAGTAGTAGTAGTAGTAGTAGTAGTAGTTGTTGTAGTTGTAGTAGTTGTAGTAGTAGGAGTAAGAAAACTTAAATAAAATGGTACTACTAGTGGTAATAATAGTATATACTCTTACATAATAGTAGTAAAAGTAGTAATAATAATGATAATAAAAAAGTAATGGCAATCACATCAGTTCCAGAGAGAGAGAGAGAGGCGTCAGCGTGGCGGGTCAACTGTCTCCTTTTCCGTGTGATTAACGTTTGTTCCTGAGACCGTGGGAAGGGGATTTATGGGGCCGAGAGTTTAATTGTTCCTTCTCTCTCTCTCTCTCTCTCTCTCTCTCTCTCTCTCTCTCTCTCTCTCTCTCTCTCAATCTATCTATCGTTTTCTCTCTTCCTCTCTCTCTCATTAAATTCACAAAAGCGAGAGAAAGGGGCCTAGAATGTAATTGTTTCTCTCTCTCTCTCTCTCTCTCTCTCTCTCTCTCTCTCTCTCTCTCTCTCTCTCTCTCTCTCTCTCTCTCTCTCTCTCTCTCTCTCTCAATCTATGCCCGAGTACTTTTTTATCCTCATTCTTTTCTCGTTTCGTCATTTTTTTCTCATTCCAAACTTTTAAAAGGCATGAAGTGTGTATCTCTCTCTCTCTCTCTCTCTCTCTCTCTCTCTCTCTCTCTCTCTCTCTCTCTCTCTCTCTCTCGTCCATGAAGGGGGATCGAGGAGGCTTTGCTACCCTAAATACGTAATTGCTGACGAACTAAGCCTTTTTTACTCTCTCTCTCTGAACGATTTAATTTTAAGTTGAAAAAGACGAGTGGAGGATCTAAGGACACACACACACACACACATACACACACACACATAGAGACATACATATACACGTACATACATATTCATACACGCACATTCATAATACATACGTACATAAATATTGCACATACAGAAATATAGCCCTCTCTCCCTTTCACAAACACGCACGCACACACACACACACACACACACACACACAGAAATCAAGTAATGTAAATAATGAATAAATATGTGAATAAATAAATATATGTATAACGAATAATGAATAACCGTTTCATAGCAGCTCAAACAACAATAATTATAACAACAACAACAACAGCAAAAACAAGATCGCCCACCACGACCACTTCTACTACTACTACTTCTACTACTACTACTACTACTACTGCTGCTACTGAAGACTGCTATTAAATGTATGATAAATTATGCAAGTATGAAAAAGCAGTAAAAATATAATCATAATAACGAGCAAGAGAGAGAGAGAGAGAGAGAGAGAGAGAGAGAGAGATGGGGGGAGCAGAGGCAAGGGGCAGCAAGACCTTTCTCTGTAACTTCATTAATTCATAACCCAAGGGAAAGGGAGTTTAGCCTCTCCTCCTCCTCCTCCTCCTCCTCTTCCTCCTCCTCCTACATCTCCATCACATCCAGTTCCTCCCTGCCCCCTAGTCTTCCCCCCCTACTGGTCCTTTATCTCCTAATCCTCCTCTTCCTCCTCCTTCCCCTCCTCCTCCTCCTCCTCCTCCTCTCCACAATCACTACTTTCTTGAACTATTATTTTTTCTTCCATAACTTGTAGCGAGAGAGAGAGAGAGAGAGAGAGAGAGAGAGAGAGAGAGAGAGAGAGAGAAATTAGAGACAAACTTTGAATACGTAAGAGTTGATGACAAGGCCTATTATTTGATTATTCTTTTAGTTAGGCCTATATATATGTGTGTGTGTGTGTGTGTGTGTGTGTGTGTGTGTGTGTGTGTGTGTGTGTAACCTATCAACCCGAGCTCTAGTAAAACTCTTAAGGGGACCAAATAAACCTCCAGGGGACAGCATGAGTCAAGCAAGAACGGCACCAATTTAAAATACCTGCCCGCTTCACTATCTAGCGGGGCCGACCAACGAGTCTCACCTTGACGAAGTACCGGGACTAGGGTTGCCACCTCCATCTCAGGAAAATACGGGGCGCATTAGCTGAAGCTGGAACAGTGATGAACAGTTTGCTTTAAAAGTGTCTTCAGTACTGCGGAACCATGAATAATCAGTTTCCCATTCTTGTCGATAATTCTAGAGGCGGTGGAGAGAGAACTAGAAGAGGTAGCCATTGCTCTGTACTACCTAGCAGAGCTGAGACCCGGCACAGCGGCAGCATTCTCCGCCCCTCTCCTTTCTAGACTGACAGCCCGGTGGTCACGCGGTTGGAGGTGGAGGCAGGAGAGAGACGATACGACGCGTACTCTTCACGTATCGCACGACAACCACTAACAAACTCATATTTTTGTGAAATGGTTATATATTTGACTCAATATTTGGTCACGATGATATTGAATTAATAATTTAATTTGCTTGACTATTCATGCAGCCAAATACGGAACAAATGGCGTTCCGTATTGGTTCAAAACGGAACGCACCATTTCACTCTTCAATACGGAACGATTCCGAATTTTAAGGGACAGGTGGTCACCCTAACCGGGACTCTAAGGATCAACGTTCAAAAAGTAGTAGCAGTAGCAGTAGTAGGAGCAGTATTATGCAGGAGAACAAGAAAATTAGTAATAGTAGTGATGGTGAAAATAGTAGTTGTAGAAGTTGTAGCGGAATCAACAGTATGGGCAGTAGTAGTAGTAGTAGTAGTAGTAGTAGTAGTAGCAGTAGTAGTAGTTGTAGTAGTAGTAGTAGTGGCAGCGGCAGGATCGTGGGTCGGGCCGCCTTTCCTTCACATTAGCCGCCGCCTCGTTACAGCGGGAGCTCATTAAGACTTTCCTTCATTACACAACCATTGCCCAGGGATGCCCAGCCGTCCGTCCTTCCTTCCTTCTTTCAGCCTTTCTCATTTCCTTCCTTTGTTTTGGCTTTCCCTATTTCTATCCCTCCGATCCTTCCTTCCTTTATAGTTTTTCTCCATTCCTTTATTTGTTTTGTTTTTCTGCTAACTCTCTTTACTTCTGTCACCCCTTCTCTCCTTTCTTCCGTTCGTCTTAAGTTCTTCTCATCTTTCCATTCTCTTGTCTTTCTCCACCTCTCTCTTTGTTTCCTCGTTCCTTCTTTCTACCGCATTTGTTCTTTAATTCCACTCTTCCGCCTTTCGATCATTGTTGCATATTCCTTCCTTCCGTTCTTCATTTCATCTTTCGTTCTTCCCGTCTTTCCTTTACCTTGTCTAACTCTATGTCTTTGTTCCATCTTTTTACTGCATTTCTTCTTTGATTCCATTCTTCTCTCTTTTTCGATCTTTCTTGCATATTCCTTCCTTCCGTTCTTTTTCATCCTTAGTTCTTCTCATCTCTCTATTCTCCAGTCTTTCTCCACCCTTCTCTTCGTTCCTTCGTTCCTTCTTTCTTATCTCATTACCTGCTTAATTCCTTCTTTCCTTCGTTTTCTTTGTATATTCCTTCCTTCATTTTTTTCCTTCGTTCTTTCTTTCCTATCCCATTTCTTCCTCAATTCCTTTTCTTTCGTTTTCTTTTATATTCCTTCCTTCCTTCTTTTCCTTCGTTCCTTCTTTCGTATCTCATTTCTTCCTTAATTCCTTGTCTCCTTCGTTTTCTTTGTATATTCCTTCCTTTCTTCTTTTCCTTCGTTCCTCTTTCCTATCTCATTTCCTCCTTAATTCCTTTACTTTCGTTTTCTTTGTATATTCCTTCCTTCCTTCTTTTCCTTCGTTCCTTCCTTCCTATCTCATTTCTTTCTTAATTCCTTCTCTCCTTCGTTTTCTTTGTATATATTTCTTCCTTCCTTCTTTTCACCATCTTCTACCTTTCGATCACATACAATCTACATCACTTCACTTACATCAGCATTTCCCCCTTCCCTTCAATTACAACTTCCATTTCCTTTCTCTTTTTTGCTTCCTTCCTTCAGTCTCGTCAACCTGTCTTTAAGTAATCACTTCTCAAACTCTTCCCTACTTTGCCTCCACACGCCCTTCTTCCTTACCTCTCCTTTTTTTTTTTTTATCTCTTACAAGCTCTCCCTTACATAAATACCCAAATCACTTTCTCTCTCTCTCTCAGTCTCTCTCTCATTCTCTCTTCCTTTCAATCTTTCTCTTGGTTCTCATTTCCTCTCCTCCTCCTCCTCCTCCTCCTTGATATTATTCCGTCAATATGAATCACAGTTTAGTTCATTATTGCTCCCAGATTCTAAATTATGTTCTTACTCATTTTTCTTCTTTCCCTCCTCCTTCCACTGTTGACTCTCTCTCTCTCTCTCTCTCTCTCTCTCTCTCTCTCTCTCTCTCTCTCTCTCTCTCTCTCTCTCTCTCTCTCTCTCTCTCTCTCTCTCTCTCTCTCTCTCTCTCTCTCTCTCTCTCTCTTCTATTCCCTTTTATTCCCTTTCTTATCCACTGTTTTTTTCTCCTTTCCTTCTTTTTCGCTTTCCTTTCCTGCCCTTTTTCCTCTTTTTTCAATTATTTCCTTTTCCTTCTGTTTTCTTCCCTCTTCCTACTACCCTCTTTTTCCCTTTCCTTCCATTTCTTCCTTCTTTTCCTTCTCATCTCTTCCCTTTCATCCCTTTCCCTCTCTCTCCCTTAATTCTTTTTTCTTTTCATCTCTCTCTCTCTCTCTCTCTCTCTCTCTCTCTCTCTCTCTCTCTCTCTCTCTCTCTCTCTCTCTCTCTCTCTCTCTCTCTCTCTCTCTCTCTCTCTCTCTCTCTCTATCTCTCACTCTCTCCACCCACACCCACACACCCGCTCACCCCCACACACAGACACACACACACACACAGACACACACACGCACACAGGTGTTTACACGCCCCGCTAAGCACAAAACACTCTCTTTATTACACGTGGACAGGTGAGGCGGGATAATTACCCTTCGAGGACAGGTGCGGGGCGGGAGAAGGAACGAGAAAAAGCGACGAGAAAGAACGAGATTACACGGCGGATAAAAACGACGAAGAGAGAGAGAGAGAGAGTTTTATTTTTTTCTCTTTTGTTTTTGTCAGTCTTCATCTTCTTCATCATCTTCATACTCATCATCATCTTCTTCCTCTTATTATTATTATTATTATTATTATTATTATTATTATTATTATTATTATTATTATTATTATTATTATTATTATTATTATTAGGTATTATTTTTATCATTACGTTAGTGAAAGCAGAGCAGAAAAGTATTAGCAGCTGCAGTTGTAGGAGAGGCAATAATGTCCCGTCTCTCTCTCTCTCTCTCTCTCTCTCTCTCTCTCTCTCTCTCTCTCTCTCTCTCTCTCTCTCTCTCTCTCTCTCTCTCTCTCTCTCTCTCTCTCTCTCTCGGCGACAATCAGTTTCACACGGCACATAAACTCGCTCTCACTTGTACCGTCTCTCTCTCTCTCTCTCTCTCTCTCTCTCTCTCTCTCTCTCTCTCTGCCACGATTTGCTTCTGTCTTTTATGGCCTCTCTCTCTTACCTCCCTCCCTCTCTCTTCTTTTCTCTCCCTTTCTGTATCTATTTCTTTTATTCCTTTCTCTTCTTTTCCTCTCTCATTTCTTTTTTCACTATCATTTCTCTGTTTCTCCTTCCCTTCCATCCTCCTTTCGTCTTCTTTCCTCTCCCTTTCTTTATCCACAATCTCTTTTTCCTTTTTCGTCTTTATCCCTTTCTCTTTGTTATTCCTTCCTTCCCTTCTTCCATCTCCGTTTCTCTCTCTTTCTTTCTCTCCATCAGGTGTTTTTCTTTTCTCTTCCTCGTTCCTCTCATTTCTTGCCTTCCTACTAATTCCCTGTTTCTCTTTCCATGATTTCCTCTCCCTTCCTTCACTCATTTTCCTCCTTCCCTCCACTTTCCTTCTTTCTCTACGGCTTTATGCTTTTCTCCCTTCTTTAACCTTTTTTATATATATTTTTTCTGTCCTTCCATCTGTTTTTTTTTCATTTTCGTCTTTCTTTCGTCCGTCAGTTCTTTCTCTTTCTTTTCTTCATTCCTTTCCCTTCCAATTTCTCTTCCCTCTATTTTTTCTCCTCTAATATCTTCGAAGCCTGTTTTCTTTTTCTTCTCCATCTTTTTTTCATGCAACTCTCCTTCCTTTTCTTCTTTTCTATTTCTTTTATTTTTTCTATTTTTCCCGTTTTTTCTCGGCCTCCATATCTCATACTTTTCCTGTTTTTCTTTTTTTTATTCCTTTCACTCCCCATTTTCCTTTACTATTTTTTTCCTCCTTTTCTTTTCCTCATCATCCTTCTCTCCGTTTTCCTTCCTCTCGTTCATCTCCCTTCCTCTCCGTCTCATCTTTCTTGCATTTTTCTTCTTTATTTATTTCTTCTCCATCTTTTCTTTCCCTCTTTGCTATTTCTTCCTCTTCTTTCCCGAGTTTGCTCTTTGTTTTCTTTCCATTTCTTTTGTAGCTCGTTCTTTCATTTGTCTCTTTTCCTTCTTTTCATCTTCTTCAGTCCCTTTCTCCTTTATTTTTCTTCGTCTTTTTTCTCAACCTTATTTGTTTTTTCCTTCGTCTTATTCTTTTGATTCTTCTATCTTCCTCTACCTTTTCGTCTTTTTAACTCTCTCTCTCTCTCTCTCTCTCTCTCTCTCTCTCTCTCTCTCTCTCTCTCTCTCTCTCTCTCTCTCTCTCTCTCATAGTAAAGCGAGCCGCCAATTAGTACTCGCCTTCCAGGTATTGCCCAAAGAACAGCTGTTGTGATTGGCGTTCGCTTCGCCCTCTCAAAAACAAGACCGACAAACAGATTATTATTATTGAAGTGATGTTTTCCCGTGTTTTTTTCGTGCATGTTTTTCGGACACGTATGAATAAGCGCGGCCCGTGTTTGTGTGTTTGTATGTGTGTGTGTGTGTGTGTGTGCGGGGGCGTCAGTGTGTCGGCGAGGCGTGCGGACGTTCACATCATCATCAACAGATTCATGAGGAACCACACCAGTCAACAACATATTTGCGTGCAGAACAACAACAACAACAGCAACAAGAATTTTGAAACAGAAACAACAGTAACGGAGGTGGATGAATAGCACACACACACACACACACACACACACACAGAAGCACACGCACACACATTCAGGGTCTTACATACTTGATCGTAAAATATCCTTACACACACACACACACACACACACAGTAAAGCGTCCCCATGCAGGAAGGGCCGAACGGACTTCCCCTCCTCGGCTCGTTCATCTCCCAGCAGCGCGTCCCGTCTGGTCCGCGGGCAGCGTGGCTCCTCTCCTGTGGCTCTGCGGACGGCTGGCGTGAGCACTCCTCCTCCTGTAGACTCGAGATGCTGTTCAGGGAGACTTACGACGCTGCTTGACAGTCTGCCTCAACTTTCCCGGGACTTGCTGGCGACCACAAGCCGTCACTGTGGCTCAGGCAGGGCCCAGGCGACGCCCGGCCCTTCCTGGGCCGTCCTGGCAGCATTATGGTGGCTTGGGGCCGCGTGTTATGTGCTTGCGTGGCGCCAAGAAGCGTGTACAGTCAGGCTGCATGGCGGTATTAAAAGGAGCCTTCCCAGCCATGCAATAATATATGTCGTTATGCTTATACGTCGGTGCCATAAACATCTATCCGTGTCACAGAGTATATAAGTTATGTTGGTGTGAGAAATGAGATTCTGTGCTTGAAGTGTTGGGCTGCGAATCCTGTGGCGTCTTTCAGAAACGGGGCCGCGGCGAAACGGTGCACAAGTTACCATTTGTTCCTTTTTTGAGAGTTGGGTGATGAAACTGTTGAGGGTGAGCTGGCAACGTGATGCTTACCCAAGGACTTCCTGTGTACTCGGGTAAGGAAGGCACAGCCTCCGAAGCTTCAAAAGAAAAGAGGCACGAACAAGGGTGCCGAGGCATGGAAGAGCAATTAGTCTGCGGCCTCGACTTTATCTTACCCCCGCCGGCACACTGAACAGGAAGTCGACGCTGCGCAGGAGGCCGGAGTACTGGCGCGTGGGGCGTGGACGTGATTAAGAAAATAGTGCATGATCATTGCCACCAAGCCTGTGTGAGGTCCAAAGGGGTTGGGGGTGCCGAGTGTATGACAGCATTTTTTTTCGTACAGCTCCCCGCGCAGTGAGTGATCAGTGTCGCTGTTATGCGTCAAGGCTGTTGCTGTTCGTGGCCTTTCGCCTCAGCGCCACCCACTTGGAGGCGGCGGGAATAATGGGCATGTTCTGCCGCAAGACCGAGGCAGCAGACGCCACACAAGACCCTGGACGGGCTGCAAGGGAGCGCCGGCCATCCTGCAGCTCGGCGCCGCCCGCGGCTCACGGTGAGGGGTCGGCAAAGTAAAGTCCTTTGGAATCCGTTTTTTCCTGCGTCGCCCTGATGTGATCCAGCGGCTCTGTATTCACTGTTTACAGTGTAAACTTGTGAGCCACTCAGGATAATGATTTCGGTGATAATCAGGGGAGTCATTACTGTGAGTGAGACTTGTTCCTAAAGGTGAAAAACGGAGATCAGGTTCATTTGTTAAGGATTACCTTCTCGTCCTTAATACAAAGACAGCGTTGTAGCCGCTCTTGCCTTGTGATGAAAGCAATCGTTACAATTATGACTGAGAGCTGCGATGGGCGTAATATGCGAAATGTATTTTGCAAGATAAATAAAAATGGCTGCACACATATTACGTCGCGTGCCTGGTCGATCGCATCGACGTATTGGCCCCCGTGATGGCGGTGGTGGTGGCGGTGTGGCGGCATCAATGACACACTAAACCGATAACCACCCGAACGTAAGGTCAGCCATATCGTCCTTACCAACAAACACGCAGCACACCCCTGCACCCCTGACCACCCCGCACCCTCCGCCCGCCCTCCACAGCCATGCCAGGCTCCTCCACGGGCCAGGCGAGTGTGGGCCCGGCAGTGGCGGTGTCCAGCTCACGGGTGGACCTATGCGTCCCCGGGGCGGCGGGTGGTAGCAGTTTAGTGCAGCCTCCGGTTAGCCTGCACCACCATCCCACTTCGCCTCCCAAAAGGTATCCTAATAGCTTTGTTTCGCCTCCACTCGCCTCCGCTTTTGCTGGTCTCCCATCCGTCTCGTCTCGCCCTCCCCGCCTCACATCTCGCTTTTACTCGCTTATATTTTCTTTTTGGCTCATAATCGCCTAATCTCTTCACTCAAAGGATCTCGTCTCTCTCTACTCTGTTCTCGTCTCACTCCCAAGACTACTCTCTCTCTCTCTCTCTCTCTCTCTCTCTCTCTCTCTCTCTCTCTCTCTCTCTCTCTCTCTCTCTCTCTCTCTCTCTCTCTCTCTCTCTCTCTCTCTCTCTCTCTCTCTCTCTCTCTCACATTAAAATCTATCAAAACGCAAATAGTTTTTCCAGCCTATTCACTTTAACTTTGCTATGCACACAGACACACACACTGCCGGGTCAGCCCTTCACCTTCGCCGCGCCATGAGCAGAGGTCAGGGGGAGGAAAGGTCACATCCGGCTTCCACATGCGGTAAGGTCACAAGGGAAAAGAGAGAGAGAGAGAGAGAGAGAGAGAGAGAGAGAGAGAGAGAGAGAGAGAGAGAGAGAGAGAGAGAGAGAGAGAGAGAGAGAGAGAGAGAGAATATGATTAAAAAAAAAAAACCTCCAAGCGAATGATGTCATGGTGATATTTAAGATAACATTACTGATCACAACGAAGGAGGAGTTAGCAAAAATAAATGCTAAAACAATGAATACTGATAACACAACAATGACGAGGAAGAGGGAGAGCAATTAACAAAGCATGGAGGAAGTAGAGGAAGAAGATAAGAAAGCGGATGATGGTGAGAAAAGAAAGCAGGAAGAGAATTAAAAGGAGGAATAATGAAACTCGCGGCATACATGATGACGAGAAAGACATAATGATGACAACTGTTGAAGAGACCCGATACAACAGACTGTCACTTCACACAATCAGGCCCAGCAGAATATATAGTACGTTACGAATACTTGTGAGATAAGTAAGATTGCATGACGGGAAGGGACATCAAAACACAATACGGCTCTCTCTCTCTCTCTCTCTCTCTCTCTCTCTCTCTCTCTCTCTCTCTCTCTCTCTCTCTCTCTCTCTCTCTCTCTCTCTCTCTCTCTCTCTCTCTCTCTCTCTCTCTCTCTCTCTCTCTCTCTCTCTCTCTCTCTCTCTCTCTCTCTCTCTCTCATTAACGATGGTCTGATCACGTTCTGGACTTACGATCATCTTACGACCATCTCCGGATAACCTCTAGAATTCTGATGACGGATTTTCGGGAACTTCTTGACCCTCACATCACGACCCATACACGACCCCCGCCTGACACCCGGCACCCCTTAGTTGCCGGGTAGACAGGACAGGGGCACGGGTTAAAGGAGGCTGCCCATACTGTCTCCACTCCACCCGGGAATCGTACCTGGGACCTCTGGGTTGTGAGGCGAGCGTGCTGCCTACTACACTACAGAGCTCCGTGTGTGTGTTTGTGTGTGTGTGTGTGTGTGTGTGTGTGTGTGTGTGTGTGTGTGTGTGTGTGTGTGTGTGTGTGTGTGTGTGTGTGTGTGTTATTACGCTTTTGATCTTGACTGTGTACTGAATAATAATAGAAAGTGGCTGGAGAGAGAGAGAGAGAGAGAGAGAGAGAGAGAGAGAGAGAGAGAGAGAGAGAGAAATAATCTCAAAGAGCGACACACACAGTCTCACCTTCACTCAGGTTAATTAAATAGTCTTGTGTGACTCGTGTTTCCTCAACGTGGGGGAAAAAAAATAAAAACATGTAAAAAAGGAAAAGAAATTGATGGTTTATTTGACGATTACGAAGAGAAGAGAAATAATGAGAGAAAACTTTTGAGAACAGGAAGGGTGTGTGTGTGTGTGTGTGTGTGTGTGTGTGTGTGTGTGTGTGTGTGTGTGTGTGTGTGTGTCGTTGGAACATGACTCTTTCTGTAGAATAATAATTAACTGTAACTCTGAAGGGAATGGACAAAGCCTTTCCACACTTTACATTTTCATTCCGTGAGTGTCTAAAAAGGTAATAATCGCAGTGGTGGTAAAAATATGACAAAAAAGTAACGTAAACAACAATAATAAGTAATACTAATGACAATGATAAGTCTAATATTTCAATGGAACAATATGAATTAAAAACAAACAATATACACAACAACAAAAATAATAATGTGAATTCAAGAGGTGGCTATCAAGAGAGAGAGAGAGAGAGAGAGAGAGAGAGAGAGAGAGAGAGAGAGAGAGAGAGAGAGAGAGAGAGAGAGAGAGAGAGAGAGAGAGAGAGAGAGAGAGAGAGAGAGAGAGAGAGAGAGAGAGAGAGAGAGAGAGAGAGAGAGAGAGAGAGAGAGAGAAAGGCAGGGTGGACAGCAGCTTGGGGGCACATATGCTTTTGCTATTGTGTCTCACCTACGGCTTTCTGGGAAGATACGAGGATGAAAAGGAAGAGGAGGAGAAGTAAGAGGATGATGAGGGGAAGAGGAGGAGGAGGATTAAAAGGAAGAGGAGGAGGAGGAGGAGGAGGAGGAGAAATGAGTAGGGAAATGAAAAAGAAGAAGAGAAATGAAAAATAAGTCAAAAAGAGAAAGAAAACAGATGACAGAGGAGGAATAAGAGAAGTAGGGAGAGGCGGAAGAAGAGGAAGACGAGCAAGAGTTAGAGGAGAGAGATTAAAACGGGAGAAAAAAATATTAGGCTTGGGAAGAAGAGAAAAAATATAACACTTGTATGAACGAAAGAGAATGAGAAATAGGAGGAGGAAGAGGAAGAGAAACAAGAGAAACGGGAATGAAGAAGCGGAAAAGGAACGAGGGAGAAGAAGAGGAAGAGGAGAAAGAAGATGAAAAAAGAAAAGAGGAGAAAGAAAACGAGTAGGGAGAAGAGGAGGAGAAGGAGGAGAAAGGAGAGGAGGAAAGGTACGAGAGGGAAGAGGAGGATGAAGAGGACAAGGAGAGGAAAGAAGAGTAGGGGAAGTAAAAGAAGTAAGAGGAGGATGGAGAAGAGGACAATGTAAGGGAAGATGGGGCGAGTGAGGAGTAGTCGGAGGAGGAGGAGGAGGAGGAATGAGAAAATTAAGAGAAAACGGTGGAGAGAGAGTCGCGTGGAAGGGGAGGGCGGAAAAGGAAGCGGAAAATTAAGAATGAGGGGAAGGATGAGGCTGGAGAAGAATTTTATTTCATTAGTAAAAACAAAACGAGGGTAAACAGTTGAAGGTCTGCTCTCTCTCTCTCTCTCTCTCTCTCTCTCTCTCTCTCTCTCTCTCTCTCTCTCTCTCTCTCACACACACACAGACACACACAGCAAGAGGTCACATATCACGTCGTAGTTTTAGGGCAGAGACAATTACAGTGATGTGGAGGTGATAGGCTTGAGAGAGAGAGAGAGAGAGAGAGAGAGAGAGAGAGAGAGAGAGAGAGATTGAAAAACTAGCCAAAGATCAGAAAATTACAAAAAAAGCCCACGAAAGTAATCAACACGAATGAAAAACGGAAAAAATGAACCGGAAAATTAAAATGAAATGGAGCAGGAGGAGGAGGAGGAGGAGGAGGAGGATACTATCAAGGTAACACACGTAGGTAGGTCTCCGGTAACATTTGCGTTATTACTTATCATAAACTTTACAATTTCCTTGATGGTGTGTGTGTGTTAGAGAGAGAGAGAGAGAGAGAGAGATGGAAAGACGGATAGGTAGATACTTAGATATATATAGATAGATCGAAAATAACGTAAGCCTGCATCGCTCTCTCTCTCTCTCTCTCTCTCTCTCTCGGTCCATTAATCACCCTGTATCGAAAACCCCAACATTTGCATACCTCACCGCTCTCTTTCTGATGACCTCACCCGGCCCCCCTTTCCCCCTCCTCCACTAACCCTCTTTAGCCCCCCTTCCTCTCCACCTCTTCCACTCTTCACTTCAAACTCTTTACTTATCCATTCCTCCTATTTTAGCTTCTCTCTTTTCGTTCTTTTTCTTTTTTTCTCTTGGTATAGTTTTTATTTATTTATTCCGTTTCACCCATCCACCTAGCTCCATCTTTTTAAGGCTCCACGATTTGTACCCATGTTCTTTATTTTCTACTACTCATTTATTTATATGCCACCACCAAATCCTAAATCAATGTTTTTGTATTCCACTGACAATAATGAAGTAATAAATATTATAATGTCATTGACAAGGAAAAGCCCAGGATATGATGGTATTACTATAGAAATCATTAGATTGTCTCATCTTAATTATATTAGTGCATTGACTCATATAATCAATCAGTCTCTGTCTCAAGAAGTATTCCCTCAAGAACTCAAAAATGCCAAAGTCATTCCCATTTATAAAGGCGGCGATGCTACTTTGATGTCTAACTACAGACCAGTATCGGTACTCACAGTATTCTCTAAAATTTTTGAAAGAATCATGTACAAAAGGTTGATGGAATTTGTAAAATCATGCAATTTGTTATACAAATATCAATTTGGTTTTCGGGAGCAGCATGGTACTGATCTTGCATTAATCACTCTAATAGACAAGATATCAAAGGCATTGGATGAGGGTGATTATGTATTAGGGGTATTCTTTGATTTAAGCAAAGCCTTTGACACAGTTAGTCATGAAATACTGTTAAATAAACTAGAAACACATGGGATCAGGGGCACAGCTCATAAATGGTTACAAAGTTATGTCACATAAAAATCAATTTGTAGTTTATAATGAAAACAAATCCAGTACTTTGCACATTAAATCTGGTGTACCGCAGGGATCCATTTTGGGACCACTGTTGTTTCTACTATATGTAAACGATATTGCAAATATTTCCCCAAATATTACAATAATACTTTTTGCAGATGATACAAATTTATTTGTAAGAGGATCAAATTTAGCTGATTTGTTTCATTCCATTAATTCTGAAATGAAGACTCTGGTAAAGTGGATACAGGCTAACAAGCTTTCATTGAATATATCTAAGACCCAATATATGGTATTTCGAGCTAGAGGCAAAGAATTTAATACTAACACGAATGTGTATATTGGTCAGACAAAACTGAAGAGAGTAGAGTCTACAAAAGTTTTAGGCGTTATACTTGATGAAAAACTAAATTGGTTTAATCACATTATACATGTTAAAAATAAAATTGCAAAAAGTATTGGGGTATTATGCAAAGCTAGGAAATATCTAAATTCTGAAACGTTAGTTACTCTGTATAATTCTTTTGTGTACTCATATTTAACCTATGGACTGGAGGTTTGGGGGTCTGCCAGCAGTTGTCACATCCAAGTAATAGAAAAGATTCAGAAAAGATCCATAAGAACAATAACTTCTTCAGGAGCTAGAGATCAGACTGCCGAATTATTTAAGGCTCTTAATATTTTGCCATTCAAAAAAGTCTATCAATATTGTATCGCAAAACTAATGTTAAAATTTGCAAAACAGATGGTTCCTAGCTCCATAAGGGACATGTTTTCCACCAACAAAAACATTCACTCCTACCCCACCAGGCAGCGGGGAAACCTGCGTGTGCCTCAGGGAAGAACCTTGCTAATACACAGGACCTTCCGCTACATGGGTGTTCATATTTGGAATGAACTATCATTAAGTGTAGACCATCAGTGTTCAGTGTCAACTTACAAACGTAAAGTTAAAGAATACTTACAGGAAAATTTGGAATGTATTTTGTAGCTTGCTTAAATTTGTACATGGGACATGCATTATTATTACTGTTATATAAGTACCTGTCGCTTCAATAATGTGTACTCTGTTCATTTAGAAATTTCAGTAATTATATTATTCACAAGCACGAGTTAGTTAATGTTGGAGACTGAAATTATACTCTTTTGCAAAGTTAAACTTTTGGGAGTATATATGAAATCTAATGTCTTCCATATCTTAGTAAATGAGGAGGAAATATATTTCATAACTGAACAGGGTATAGTAAACTATTAAAAGTAATGAGAGCAAAATGTAACTTTTAGGTATCAGTCCTCATTGCCATGTGTTCTAATGTATATGTATGAAATCCAATAATATGAAAGTTATGTATGCTCATGGCAATAAATCATTATTATTATTATTATTATTATTATTATTATTATTATTATTATTATTTAGTTTGTCTGTCTGTCTGTCTGTTAAACCTCCAACTACACCGGCTCTGTAATCTCTTGTCTGTGTGTCTGTATGTATGTACGTACGTATATATGTCTCTCTCTCTCTCTCTCTCTCTCTCTCTCTCTCTCTCTCTCTCTCTCTCTCTCTCTCTCTCTCTCTCTCTCTCTCTCTCTCTCTCTCTCTCTCTCTCTCTCTCTCTCTCTCTCTCTCTCTCATCAGACGAGTTATCGAATCTATCTATAGTGGGAGCAGACGCTATAGTTTCGTGTGGCCTTGGAACTCATCTCCGGGGCATTTTCCTTGAGCCTATGTTGGCTAAGAACACATTACACCAGGGCAGGACCAGTGTGACATCCGGGTTACCACAGTTTACTTTCCATAGGATTCCCCAGGTACCCATTTATCGACCAGCCCAAGAGGGAGGATGAACAGTTGTATGAGCTGCACGCCGATTGACCTAACCTCGAGACCCCGGAACTATCACCATCCACCACCACCACCAACACGGCCAGCACCTCCAGCTCCTCCTCCCACATGGACACATAGTCAATTCCTTTCACCCTATGACCACCTCGATTACCAATGCTTTCAGATTTGAGTGTAAAAATTAAGGAAAAACAATTCAAGCATAATATAATTTACCAGGATACCAGGATGAAAAATTATCTATCTCTCTATCTATCTATCTGTGTGTGTGTGTGTGTGTGTGTGTGTGTGTGTGTGTGTGTGTGTGTGTGTGTGTGTGTGTGTGTGTGTGTGGCGAAATGATCAGGGGTGTTACCTAAGAATTATCCTAAAAAAATATTGCACTCCTATGCCCCCCCCCCCCCCCCTATTTCACCCGTACCCAATTTTCATCTCCACGACTCCCCCTATCAACACTTCCACCCCTCCTTCACCTCCCCTCTCCTCTTTACCCCCTACATAACCCCTTCACCTACCTCCAGAAACTTTCACCACCCACTCTTCCTCATTCCCTTCCCACCCCAACCCTCCCATTCCCCAATCCCACCTTCTACCCCTTCCACATCATTCAACCCTTTATAGAGACTGTGGGGAGGTAGGGGACGAAGGATGTTGGGGTGTGGATGTTAAGTGTATAGGAGAGGGATGTAGGGGAGAGGGGTGTAGGGGAAAGGGGTGGGATGGAATGGGACGGGGGATTATGGGTTGAATGGTAGGGTCGGGGATGTAAAGGTTAAGGGTGGGGGATTAGGGACAAGGTGAGGGGGGGTGGGGGTTCAGGGAAGGGGGAGGGAATGGGTGGGGGACAGGTGTGATGGAATTTGTGTGTATTTATGTGCGTACGTGTGTGTGTGTGTGTGTGTGTGTGTGTGTGTGTGTGTGTGTGTGTGTGTGTGTGTTGCGTGGGGCGGGGTGAGGTTGGGGCCAAGGTAAATAAACTAGAAAGTAGACGCACCCAAAATATTATTGGCACCTGGCCGCTAGTGACGTCATGTGCGTATAGTAAACAGACAGGGCGTGAACTGGCGTATTTTTAAACATTTCAGCACCCAAACTCACATACTTGACAAGGCTTTCGTAGGGGTTTGGGGCATTTCCAGGTGTATTTTAATGGCCTTGGTGGTAGTCTGACCCTTCTTCTGTACAATGAACCTAAAAAAAAACACACATTTGACAAGGCTTTCATAGGAGTTTGGGGCATTTCAAGGGGTAGTTTAATGACCCTGGTGGTAGTTTAGCCCTTCTCTGTACAATGAACCTAAAGAAACACACATTTGACAAGGCTTTCATAGGAGTTTGGGGCATTTTCAGGGGTAGTTTAATGGCCCTGGTTTTGACAAGGCTTTCATAGGAGTTTGGGGCATTTTCAGGGGTAGTTTAATGGCCCTGGTGGTAGTCTGACCCTTCTTCTGTACAATGAACCTAAAGAAACACATTTGACAAGGCTTTCTTAAGAGTTTGGGGCATTTCAAGGGGTAGTTTAATGACCCTGGTGGTAGTTTGGCCCTTCTTCTGTACAATGAACCTAAAGAAACACACATTTGACAAGGCTTTCATAGGAGTTTGGGGCATTTCCAGGGGTAGTAGTTTGACCTTCCTTCTGTACCATGAACTCTAAAAAAAACACTCATTAGAACGCATTTTACTTCCTATTTGGCATTTAGAAATAACTGATGTGAGAATCGGTGTGGGCATTTTTATAGTTAGTGGTAGTGGTAGTGGTAGTGGTAGTGGTAGTTTGATCCTTGTTCTGTAACGAGAACCTGAAAAAAAAAATGATTTGATAAGGCTTTCGTAGCAGTTCTGGGCATTTCCAGGGGTAGTTTTATGACCCCGGTGGTAGTGTGACTCTTCTTCTGTACCATGAACTCTAAAAAAAACGCTCATAAGAAGGCATTTTACTTCTTATTTGGCATTTATAAATAACTGATGTGATTGTCGGTGTGGGCATTTTTATAGTTAGTTTTATGACCCTGGTGGTAGTTTGATCCTTGTTCTGTAACGTGGGCCTAAAAAAAAAAGATTTGATAAGGCTTTCGTAGCAGTTGTGGGCATTACCAAGGGTAGTTTTATGACCCTGGTGGTAGTTTGACCCTTCCTCTGCCCCCTGAACCAATAAAACATTACCGTCCTTAGCCCTGACATCGCCTTGCTAGTCCTCAAACACACATAATCCTTAACCAAGTCCGAGCAGATTAGCAGACTCTCTAGGGCCATATTTTTAAACATTTCAGCGCTCATGCACATACATTTGATTTAGGGTTTTGTTCGAAGTTGTTGGCATTTTTATAGTTAGTTTTTGACCCTGGCGGTAGTTTGATCCTTGCTCTGTAACGTGAACCTAGAAAAAACGATTTGATAAGGCATTCGTAGCAGTTGTGGGTATTTCCATGGGTAGTTTTATGACCCTGGTGGTAGGTTGATCCTTGTTCTGTAACGTGAACCTGAAAAAAAAAAAGATTTGATAAGGCTTTCGTAGCAGTTGTGGGCATTACCAAGGGTAGTTTTATGACCCTGGTGGTAGTTTGACCCTTCCTCTGCCCCCTGAACCAATAAAACAACCAGGAGAACACGACTTATCTCCTTTCTCTCTCTCTCTCTCTCTCTCTCTCTCTCTCTCTCTCTCTCTCTCTCTCTCTCTCTCTCTCTCTCTCTCTCTCTCTCTCTAATACCCTCGTTTCCTCTCACACTATTTCCTCCTCTAAGCTCCACCCTTCGTCCATTTCCTTTCCTCCTCTTCCTCATCATCATATTCCTCTTCCTCCTCTTCCCCCTCCTCCTCCTCCTGGACCCTCTTACCCTCATTCTCGCCTCTACGTATGCATAGAGTCCCCTAGTGCTCTCTCTCTCTCTCTCTCTCTCTCTCTCTCTCTCTCTCTCTCTCTCTCTCTCTCTCTCTCTCTCTCTCTCTCTCTCTCTCTCTCTCTCTCTCTCTCTCTCTCTCTCTCTCTCTCTCTCTCTCTCTCTCTCTCAGAATGTTAGCAATTTGTATTCTGCATCTAGTTACGCGTTTTGAGTGAAAAGCACATAAAGGAACAGGATAATGGGAGAACAGAACATAATGGTAAATATAGGGGCGGGTGATGAGAGGATGAGAGATGGGTGAGGATGCTAAGGGGTGTGTGGTATGGGTGTCAGTGATGGGTGAAGATGCCAATGGGTGTGTGGTAAGGAGTGTTATTTTTTTACGGTATATGAAGCAGCTCAAGGGCCCAAAAAATAATTGAGAAGAAAAAAATGCCCACTAATCACCTCCCCGATAAAAGAGTATAGAAGGGTGGCCGAAAGAGAGGTCAATTTCGGGTGGAGAGACATCTGGATACTCTTCTCTTGGTATAGCAGAGCTCGTGATGATAGCTGCTAATGGGGTGATATATTAATGAAAGGGAGGGAGGTGTTAATGAGTGCCCACTGTTTGAATAGAGAACGTGGCTGTGTTAGTGGGGTTGATGATAATGAAGATACTGTTATATAAATGAGGAAGAAAGTACTGATGGGATTCTGAAGGTAGACTAATGGATAAGCAATGGTAGAATAGAATACAGGTTAAGATTACATTTAAGGGGTATAGTGTAAGTGATGGGTGGTGAAGAAAATGGCTTAATGGGGGTAGTAATGTATGGGTTAATGAGTGAATAATAATATGGGCAGTAATATTTTTTTTACAGCAAAGGAGTCAGTTCAAAGGCATAAAAAAATGAAACAAATATGAAAAAAAGCCCGCTACTCACTGCTCCCAAAAAGAGTTAGAGGAACTTTTTTTTCATTAGTTTTCTTTTTTTGCCCTTGAGCTGTTTCCTTTACTGTAAAAAAAACCCCAGAGAATAGGTGAATGGTACTTAGATCGTGTTGAATGGGATTGTTGATAAAATAATGGATGGAGGAAATAATAATGGGATGCTAATAGGTGAACAATAGCTAAATAGGAGGAGGAACGGAGATGCTTATAATGTGATGGTGTAGTATTGACGTTGTTTTTCTTTAAGAGGTAAAAATGGAAATGGGTGTGGTGATATGGGTGTTTTAATGGGTGGGTAATGGAAAGCCTGGCTGAAGATGACGTTAAGGGTGATGGTATGGACGATAAAATGGTAAGGTAAGGTAAGGTAAGGTAAGGTAAGGTAAGGTAAGGTAAGGTAAGGTAAGGTAAGGTAAGGTAAGGTAAGGTAAGGTAAGGTAAGGTAAGGTAAGGTAAGGTAAGGTAAGGTAAGGTAAGGTAAGGTAAGGTAAGGTAAGGTAAGGTAAGGTAAGGTAAGGTAAGGTAAGGTAAGGTAAGGTAAGGTATGGTATGGTATGGTATGGTATGGTATGGTATGGTATGGTATGGTATGGTATGGTATGGTATGGTATGGTATGGTATGGTATGGTATGGTATGGTATGGTAAGGTAAGGTAAGGTAAGGTAAGGTAAGGTAAGGTAAGGTATGGTATGGTATGGTATGGTATGGTATGGTATGGTATGGTATGGTATGGTATGGTATGGTATGGTAAGGTAAGGTAAAGGTAAGGTAAAGGTATGGTATGGTATGGTATGGTATGGTATGGTATGGTATGGTATGGTATGGTATGGTATGGTAAGGTAAGGTTAGGTTAGGTAAAAAAAAATATAATAGTGAATGATTAATAATGAGCAAAGCAATCAGTCTTAATGAGTTAGGTGCAGGTATGTTAACAGGTGAGACAGCATCACCACCACCACCATCACCATCACCACCATTCCACCACCACGGCCACTACTCTCCATCATCACCACTTTTATTACCACCACCACCACCACCACCACCACCAGTACCTGCAGCGTTGCCACCGTCCCAGTCAGCGTGTTAATGAAGCCATTGAGTTCGCGGCGCAGTGTTGCCATCGCCGCGGTGAATGACACGTAATGAAAGAGCGTCAATAAAATGCAGCAAATTATCGCCTATTCACCGCTCCTGGAGGTGTTAAATGCGTATATATTATTCAGAAATGAGTCGTTGCCATCATAAAGGGTGCCGCGTACGTGTGTCTCCTGTTAATGTGGACTGCTTTGTGCTCGCTACTACTACTGCTGCTGCTACTACTACTACTATGTACTACTACTACTACCACCACTGCTGCTGCTACTACTACTACTACTACTACTACTACTACTACTACTACTACTACTGCCACTGCTGCTGCTACTGGTAAACATCGGGAACAGCCAAAAAACTAGCCAGGAGGAAGGCCAGGGCGGGGTTGGGTCGAGACTACTACTACTACTACTACTACCACTGCTACTACTACTACTATTGCTGCTACTACTACTACTACTACTGTTGCTGCTACTAGTAAACATCGGGAACAGAAAAAAAAAACTAGCCAGGGGGAAGGGCAGGGCGGGGTTGGATCGAGACAGACGCGGTGAACAACAAACATTTTCACGTCCGCGTTCCCCGTCGGTGGTGCGGACGCGTGTTTTTGTTTGTGCCCAGCGAGTCCCGTGAATAGCAAGCAGTGTTGAGGGTCCGGGGAAGGGTGAATAATGAGTCCGTGTGTGTGTTTGCGTGTGTGTGTGTGTGTATGGTGAGGGTGGTGGTGGTCGTCAGGGGTCTTTGGTAAGGGTGGTCATGTTGGTCTGTATATTCGTGAAATTTTGTGAATATATGGTACACGACTTTTAGGATGCAGGGAAATAGAGCGAATATGCTGTGTGAAGAAATGTGATGATGCTGACCTGTGTATGAGTGAAACTATGTATATACCTTGCATGACTTTCAGGATACAGGGATATAGAGTGAGTATGCTGTGTGAAGAAATGTGATGCTGCTGACCTGTGTATGAGTGAAACTGTGTATATACACTGCATGACTTTTAGGATGCAGGGAAATAAGAGTGAGTATGCAATGTGAAGAAGTGTGATGATGTATTCGTGAAATTTGGTGTATATAGATTGCACGATTTTCAGGATGCAGGGAAATAGAGTGAATAAAAATTGTGAAGAGGTCAGCGCAGGGTAAGGTAGTCTATGTATATGCAATAATGTATGTACAAGAAATTCCCTAAACTACATGCTCTAAGTATTTCAAGATAAAGTAGGATAAAGGAGGACAAATTAGAATGGATATGAAGTGTGAGGAGCTTAGTGCAAGGAAGGAAGTCTATAACAGAGAAATAATATATGTACGCGACGAGATATTCCCTTAACTATTAGGAATTTCTCGTTTAGCAGCAGCGAGTAGCGGGCTTTTTTTTATTATTGTTTCCTTTTTTTTGTGCCCTTGAGCTGTCTTCTTTGTTGTAAAAAAAAAACCCATACATTAGTACACTTGCATAGACTGCATTACATAGAATACAGCAACTCTATATGTGTTTCAGAATAAAGAGAGAAAAAATAGTGAATATGAAGTATGAGGTCAATGCAAGGAAGGGAGTCTGTGCAAGTGTACTAATGTATGTACGGTAAATTTCTTATACATAGCCCGTAAGAAACACAGCAACCATTCAGGGTGTAAACAATATTTTACCTTACAAAGCTTACAGAGTACAACAGAGGTAGTGCTGAACAATGTGTGGTCAGGAAAGGTAGCAGAGTTCTTGTATGTGCTAATGCCCCTCTGTATTTGGGAGAGTACTTGAATAGCATTGTATAGGGTGCGCAGCGAGCCTGTAGTTCACCTCCCAGAGCCTGTAGGCCACGCGGGAGCTCTATGGCTAGCAACGGGTGTGGTCCGGGCAGGGCGCAATATATTCCTTTCATGTGTTAAAATCTATTTGTATCCAATAGATCTCGTGGATAACAATAGTTGGGATGGACAAAATATGGCAGAGTATATACAACACAGCCTTCAAGGCCCGGGGATGCTTGGTAACGATGACTATGTAGCAGGCAGGGCGGGGAGGGCGTGAACCGCTTCTGTGTGACGGGGTTTGGCCGTTTGGGTTCGGTAAAATATCGTCGATTATAATTTTTTGGGTTATACAGTAGGAGGAGAATAAGAGAGAAAAAATATGGGAACTAGGATGAATAACTGCGTGTTCTGTCCAAGAATAACAATGTTGCTGAAGTAATTATAGGTATTTTTAATGTCCTTCGTGATTAGGTAGTTTTTTTGTGGTAGATAGAAAACCTACACAGTTCTACGGTACACAGGATACAGGGGTAGAGTGAAATGTTCTATATGAGTGTCTTGGTGTCCTTTTATTCTCGAAATCTCTGAAACTGGAGTAGGTAGGAAGACACTTACCGAACGGGCGCGAGCCACTCCCGGTGAGGTATATATGGAAAGCGAGGAGGGTGCTGAAGCCCTCCAAAGACCCATCCCATGTCCTCACTAACCGTTTCCCTATTGTCTCATCAACACCAGAGAGTAGTTCAGCATGCTCTCTAAAGACAGATCCTCTCTCTATCCACACCACACTACATTCACACAACATACACACCTTTTCCCAAAATTCAAAATTCAAAATGACCCCTCTTCCGGCCACCTCCTTGGATTCTTTTTAGGAGCAGCGAGTAGCGGGCTTTTTTTTATTATAGTTTCCTTTTTTTGTGCCCTTGAGCTGTCTCCTTTGTTGTAAAAAAAAAAAAAGAAACAGCACAAAGTCAATCCAAGGTACAGGACATAATGGTGGAAGGGTGAATATGGTGCGTCGTCTTCCACATAAAACATTTTAATATTCTGTATTTGGCAACTTCACGAACAACAAACAGCGAGTGGGGAGGAAAAAATAGTTGGAGGAGAGACAGCACACAACTTTTAGGACAGAAGGGCGGTGGGTGGAGGGAGGGAGGGAGTGAAAAATGGCGTGCAGTGTGTCCTACGCAAGTATTAATATCGTTCTGTATTCGAGAACTCGTGAAAACCGGTGTCTTTGAGAGGAGTGAGGTGCGGAAAACATCACAGGGTTGGCTGGGTGAGCGTGGTGCGTGTGACTGTTTAGCGTTAATGGTACAGTTGGGTCCTTTGCTATCTCGACTAGTGCAGATAGGGGGAGAGGGAGGAGAGTTTAAAAGCCTCCTATACTCGGCAAGCTTCAGGAACAACAGTGACTTGGGGACCTTATTCTCAAACGCATCCCCGCACTTACATTTGACAGGGCTTTTGAACGGGTATTGAGCATTTTCAGAGGTGCAGTTATGACCCGAGGAGAGTTTAAAAGCCTGTGTTATTATCCTCCTATACTCGACAAGCTTCAGGAGCAACAGTGACTTGGGACCATATTTTCAAACGCTTCGCCGAACTTACATTTGACAGGGCTCTTGAAGGGGTATTGGGCATTTCCAGAGGTGCATTTATGACCCGAGGAGAGTTTAAAAGCCTGTGTTATTATCCTCCCATACTCGGCAAGCTTCAGGAACAACAGTGACTTGGGACTATACTCTCAAACCCTTCCCCGCAAACACACTCACATCTGACAGGGCTCTAGAAGGGGTGTTGGGCATTTTCAGAGGTGCATTTATGACCCTGGTGATAGTTTGACCCCTCTCCTGTACCATAAACGTGAAAGACACCCATGGCAACCCGATTAACCTCCACTTTGGCCTTTGTAAATAAATGACATGAGAAGTGAAAGCGTCTGAAAAATACCTAGATACAAAGAAAACCTCCAACGCATCTGCACTCATCTGGGGCTAAGGGGGAACAAGGCGACCAATTGTGTATAGAGTTTTATGAGAGAGAATATTAATGTCCGTCTACATACGATAACCTTTTTGAATAACAGTCTGAGGATGAACAACAAACCTGCAATGCGTGACAACTTCCAGGACAGAGAAATATTAGGGTGAGAAATGGCGCAGGACGGTGTTTGAATAGATAACATTGATGGCCGTGTGTATTCGAGAAGCTGAATGAGCAACAGCGTCTGGAGGTAAACTACAAATCTGCATGTCAAACAACTTCCAGGAGAGAGGGTTGGCAGGGTGAGTAAGGGTGTCTGGAGTTATATAAGAGTATGTTAATGTGTGTCTGTGTATTCAACAAGCTTCATTAACGGCAGCGCCTTCGAATAAACAGCAAAGTTACAATGCGTCACACAACTTCCAGGACAGAGGATTGGCAGGGTGAGTAAGTTTTCAAATAAACAGCAAAGTTACAATGCGGCACAACTTCCAGGACAGAGGATTGGCAGGGTGAGTAAGGTTATCTAGTACTGAATGAGAGTATGTTAGTTCAAATATATTCAACAAGCTTCATTAACACCACCATCTTAGAGTAAACAGCAAGTCTACAACACCACACATAACATTTTACAACCCAGGGGAGGAAGGGAGAGCAATGGGCGTAGTGCGGGAAGGGCAAGACTTAGCACATTCCTGTCGGTTAATGGAATCAGGTGTATTAATTATCCTGAGTTTTACGTAAGGTTTGTTAGTGAGTCTTCGTGTAATATAGTAATCCGTGTATATACCGTCAGGGAGGAAAGGTAAAGTATGTCCCTTTAATGTGCTAATGCCCGCCGCCACACCTGCTCACCTGGCCAAATTAATACCCGGGAGAAGAGGTTAAGGTGCGTGCAGGTGCTGGAAGGAAATTATTAGCGACACCTGTTACCACCGCCACCACCACTACTGCCACCACCACCATCGCCGCCACCACCACCACCACCACCACCGCCGCCACCACCACCACCACCACCACCGCCTCTTTCAGTCTTATGCAACTATTACTACCTCCACAACGAGCCCAGTTACCATCTGCACCACCAGCACAACCCTAAAACGATGACCACTACCATCACCACCCCAACCATCACCGCCACCATCACCACCACCACCATCACCACCCCAATCAGCACCACCACTATCACCACCACTACCATCACCACCCCAACCAGTACCACCACCATCACCACCACAACCACCGCCGCCACCCCTCTAATCAGCACCAACAACACCACCAAACGATAACCACCAACATCACCATCCCAACCAGCATAACCACCACCACCACCCGTCCCAGCCTTACCACAACTGTCACCACTAAAACCACCATCCCTACCACGATTACCACCACCAACACCATAACTACCACAATAATAATAACCCCCACCATCCCCACCACCACCACCACCATCACCACCCTAACATTATAAACTACTACTGTTACTGCTGCTGTTTATGTTATTGCCAATGTTGCTACTATTATAACGGTTTAGGTCATCAGTAGAGTAGTAGTAGTAGTAGTAGTAGTAGTAGTAGTAGTAGTAGAAGTAGCAGTAGTAGTAGTAGTAGTAATAAAAGTAGTAGTAGTAGCAGTATAATATAAGTAATAGTTCTAGTAATAAAAATAACACCCAATGATATAAGTGACTGCCTCTCTCTCTCTCTCCCTCTCCCTTTCTCTCTCCCTTCCTCTCTCTCTCTCTCTCTCTCTCCCTCGTTACCATGGAGTAATGAGGAAAGACTAAGGCCTATGACGGAGGGTGAGGGCGGGAGGGAGAGAGAGGGAGGGAGAGGAAGAGAGATGGAAGGAGGAAGAGAGAGGAAGGAAGGGAGGAAAGGGCCTTTTTTCTCTTTCTCATTAACCTCTCTCCCTTCCCTATAAGTCACCTCCCTTTCCCTACCTACACCAGACCTTTCCTTCCCTCCCTCCCTCCCTCCCTTCCCTCCTTCCCTCCCTTGTAAAACCGACAATGGGAATGGCTTTGGTGAGGAGAAGGAGAAATGGGAGGGAAAACCACGCCCCATTCTCATTCTCTCTCTCTCTCTCTCTCTCTCTCTCTCTCTCTCTCTCTCTCTCTCTCTCTCTCTCTCTCTCTCTCTCTCTCTCTCTCTCTCTCTCTCCCATCATGACCCATCAGTTAATCTCATCTCCACCAAATACAGTTCCCTCCTCCGGTTACATTGGAGGGAGGGAGAGAAACGCCCCTCCTTCTTCTTCCCTCCATCCCTCCTTTCTCCCTTCTCTCCATATCTCCTGTCCGTTTCTCCCTCCTTCCTTCTTCCTTTCCTGGTCCATATATCTGTTACTTCATAAGCCCTTCCATCTCCACTCCCTTAGTTACCCTTTGTGTCTCTCTCTCTCTCTCTCTCTCTCTCTCTCTCTCTCTCTCTCTCTCTCTCTCTCTCTCTCTCTCTCTCTCTCTCTCTCTCTCTCTCTCTCTCTCTCTCTCTCTCTCTCTCTCTCTCTCTCTCTCTCTCTATTTTTTCCTCCTTCATTCCTTTCTTTTTTTCCTTTCTTCTTGCCCTCTTTTCGTATCTCCCTATATCCATTCATTTCATCTTGTTCTCCTAATTTAACACTCTTTCACTTATCCCCTTTTTCCCCTTCCATTCTTCTCCATCGTTATTCCATTTTTTCCATCTCTTTTGTGTGGTTTCTTTCTTTGAATTCTTTTATCTCTATTTCTCCTTCATTCTCTTTCCCTTTCTTGCTCTCTCTTTCCTTTTTCTCATTTCTCCCTCTAATTTTCCAATCCTCCCTTTCTCCTCTTCTGCGTCTTTCACTTCGTCTTTTTTATCCTTTCCATTCTTCTCTGTCTCCTTTTATCTATTTCTTCTCTTTTATCTTTGCTTTTCTTACTCTCTTTTTTCTTTTTCTCATTTCTCTCTCCCATTTTCCATTCCTACCTTCCCATTCTCTCTCTCTCTTTCGCTCTACTTCCTTTCCATCCTTTTCTGTCTTCTTTTATATATTTCTCCTCCTTTATTTTTCACTTTCTTCCTCTCTCTTTTATTCTCTCATTTCTCTCTCCATTTTTCCATTCCTACCTTTCCCCCTCTACTGCGTCTCCATCTTTTTCCCTTTCATTCTTTTCTCTCCGTCTATCTATTTCTCTTCCTTTATCTTTCCCTTTCCTCCACTCTTTTTCCTTTTATAATTTCTCCCTTCAATCTTCCATTTCTGCCTTCCTCTCTACTGTGTCTTTCCATTTATCTCTCTCCCTTCCATTCTTCTCTGTCTCCTATCCATTTCTCCTTTATCTCCTCTTTTCTGTTCTCCTTTCTCCTCCCATCCTCTATTCCTCCCTTTTCTCCTAATGTGTCTTTCTTTATCTCTCTCCCTTTCATTATTCTCTGTCTCCTATCTATTTCTCCTTTATCTCCTCTTTTCTATTCTCCTATCTCCTCCCTTCCTCTATTCCTCCCTTTCCCCAATACTGTGTCTTTTCCTTTATCTCTCTCCCTTCCATTCTTCTCTGTCTCCTATCTATTTCTCTTTTATCTCCTCTTTTCTATTCTCCTTTCTCCTCCCATCCTCTATCCTCCCTTTCCCCAATACTGTGTCTTTTCCTTTATCTCTCTCCCTTCCATTCTTCTCTGTCTCCTATCTATTTCTCCTTTATCTTCTCTTTTCTATTCTTCCTCCTCCCTTTCTCTCTTCTGTGTCTTTCCCTTTATCTCTCTCCCTTCCATCCTTCTCTGTCTCCTCCCATCCACCCTTCATTTAAATATTCATCCGCAATTTCTCAAGCATCCCTCTCCCTTTCTTCACCCTTCCCTACCTCCCTCCCTTCCACCTTCCCTCCATCCATCTCTAGCTCTTTATCAGTTTCATCTAATCCCTTTTTTCCTCTCCCATTCCTATCTGATTTTTCCTCCATATATTTATAATTATTTTAACATTATAACGTTCCTCTCTCTCTCTCTCTCTCTCTCTCTCTCTCTCTCTCTCTCTCTCTCTCTCTCTCTCTCTCTCTCTCTCTCTCTCTCTCTCTCTCTCTCTCTCTCTCTCTCTCTCTCTCTCTCTCTCCCTTCCTGTTTTCGTTCTCCCTTCCTTCTTAACTTCAAATTCACGTTCCATCTCTCCCTCTCCTTCCCTATTCTCCTTCCCTTCCTTTCCTTTGTTCTCTCCCTATCTGTTTTCGTCTTGTATTCAAACTTCTTAACCTTAAATTCACGTTCTATCTCTCCTTCTCTTTCCCTATATTCTCCCTCTCTCCCTTTCATTCATTCTCTCCCTTTCTGTTTACGTCTTTCATTCTTCCTTCACGTTCAATCTCTCCTTTTCTTTCCTTATTCTCCCTCTCTCCCTTTCCTTCATTCTCTCCCTTCCTGTTTTCGTTCTCTCTTCCTTCCTTCTTAACTTCAAATTCACGTTATATCTCTCCCTCTTTCCTATTCCCCTTCCCTTCCCTTCAAGATTATCCACTCATCTACCTTTCCTACCTTCCTGCTCTCCTCCATCTACCCTTCCTCCATCTAAATCTCATATCCTCTCCTCCTTCTCTTCCCTCTTCTCTCCCTCCCTCTCTCTCCCTCCCTCCCGGCCAGGTGGGGTGTCCAGTTACCTCAGAAATTATTGAAGGTAACTCCGTCGGGGCCCCAGTCAGTGTTATCAACGGGAAGGATCTGGAGGATTTAATTATGCTCTCTCTCTCTCTCTCTCTCTCTCTCTCTCTCTCTCTCTCTCTCTCTCTCTCTCTCTCTCTCCATTTTTTCAGTCTAGAGCCATATAATCCTTTTTTGCTGTTGTTAATGCCAATACAGGATTAAAAATATAAAGTGATGAAAATGGTAGTAATATAAACCTTCATGGTGTGGTGGTTTGTATGCATAGGTACAAATCCATGGGACCGGGTTCGATTCCGGCCAGGGTGGTCAGCATACAACCCACCCAGCTGTTCATCCCCCCCCCCCCAGTGCTGGTCGATAAAGAGTGAAAGTAAACTGCCATATTCCGGTTACACTTACTGCTACTACTACTACTACTACTACTACTACTACTACTACTACTGCTTCTACTACTACTACTACTACTACTACTACTACTACTACTACTACTACTACTACCACTACTACTGCTACTACTACTACTACTACTACTACTACTACTACTACCACTACCACTACTACTGCTACTACTACTACTACTACTACCACCACCACCACTACCCGTACGATTATTAACATCATTATCATTATTACAACAACAACAACAACAACAACAACAACAACAACAACAACAACAACAACAACAACAACAGCAACAACAACAACAACAACAATAATAGTAATAATAATAATAATAATAATAATAATAATAATAATAATAATAATAATAATAATAATAATAATAATAATAATAATAATAATAATAATAATAATAGTAATACATAGTAATGATAATATTTATGATGGTAATGGCAACCTACGTGTGAGTCATTAATTAATATGAAT
>NC_066562.1:2867131-2874631 GCF_024679095.1 Eriocheir sinensis | reverse complement strand
TGCAGACGCTTTCCCTCCGCCACAATCGCTTGGCTCACCTCGCCGACACCGCTTTCCAGGGCCTCACCGCGCTGCGCCGCCTCGACCTTTCGCACAACCGGTTGGTGGCTGTGCCGCGGTCCGCGCTGGCTGACCTCCATCAGCTGCAAAAGCTGCTGGTGGCCAACAACTCGCTGGGCTCCCTGCCGCCCGCAGCTTTCGCTGGCCTGACGCAGCTACTGACGTTAGACCTGAGCCACAACCAGCTGACGTTAGCTCCAGGGGCGTCGAAGCCTTTTACTGGTCTAATCAGGCTGCGCGTGCTGGACCTGAGCCACAACCGGCTGGCCAGCCTGGGTCCAGATACCTTCAGTGACCTGTACTCGCTGCAAGATTTGAAGATGGGTCACAACAGGCTGGCGGCGCTCCCTGACGGCCTATTCGCTGGCCTCTCCAACTTGCACACGCTGGCGCTGGGCCACAACAAACTTCAGCAAGTGTCGCGGCGTGCGCTTCAGGGGCTGGTGGTGGTGACTCACCTCTCGCTGGACCACAACCTGCTAAGCTCCGTGCATGACGCCGCCCTGGACAACTGCTCCTCGCTCCACCACCTGAATCTGGCCCACAACAGGCTGGAGGCCGTGCCCGAGGCCGTGTCCCGCGCCTCGCTGCTCCGCACGCTGGACTTGGTTCACAACCGGCTCACCGGCCTGGAGGAGGGTGTTTTCCGCGGACTTTTGCATCTGCAAGAGCTGCGCGCCGCTCACAATCAGGTGTCCGCCCTCAACAGGACTTCCCTGGCGGAGGTGCCAGCGCTGCGCCACCTTGACCTATCCCATAACGGGCTGGTGGCGGTGGAGTTCGGGGCTTTGGAGGTCACGCCGCGTCTGGCGGGGCTCAACCTGCACCACAACCTGCTAGGGGACCTGAACGGACTGGTGACGGAGCTGCAGAATCTGACTTGGCTGAACGCCTCGCACAACGCCATCACCTGGTTTGACTACGCGCTGCTGCCCCGCAACCTGGAGTGGCTGGATCTGAGCCACAACCTTCTGTCCCAGCTGGACAACTTCTACCAGCTGGAGCAGACGCTGGGCCTACGCGTGCTGTACGCGGCGCATAACAACATCTCGGACATCTCGGCGAGCAGCGTGCCCGACAGCATCGAGGAGCTGCACCTGCAGCACAACTCCATCTCCTACGTGGCCTCCAACACCTTCCTCGAAAAGACGAGCGTCTCGCTCATCGACCTGCGCCACAACAGTCTCACCATCTTGGAGGAGGCCGCCCTCAGACTCTCCCCACGCCAGGCACCACCTCCGCTCCTCCTGCTGTCCCTCAACCCACTGCAGTGTGACTGTGCTGCAGACTGGTTACTGCGGGCTGCCGGGGCCGGCCTCGGGGCGGGCGTGGGCGGCGCCTCCGTGCTGCCCCATCTTGGAGACGTGGGCCGCGTCGAGTGCCAGCTGCCGGGGCTGTGGGGCGGGGCTCTGGTGCCCCTCGTCACCGTGCAGCCACAACAGTTCCTTTGCACCTACCGTCGTCACTGCTTCACCCTATGCCACTGCTGTGACTTCGACGCCTGTGACTGCGAACAGACCTGCCCCAGGAACTGCACATGCTACCACGACCACACCTGGACGCACAACGTGGTGGATTGCGGCGGCGGGTGGGCGGCCATGCCATCGGGTGTGCCCATGGACGTGACTGAAGCCTTCATGGACGGCAACGCCATGGGTGCACTTACCTCGCACTCCCTCATCGGGCGAAAAAACCTGCGCGTGCTGCACCTCAACCACTCCGAGGTCACGGTAATACAGAACCGCACCTTCAACGGCCTCAAGGCGCTGCAGGTGCTGCGGCTGGACAATAATTTGCTGACTGAGCTGCGCGGCCACGAGTTCCTCGACCTGCACGACCTGCGCGAGCTGTACCTGCAGAACAACCGCCTGCAGCACCTCAGCAACGTGACATTCATGCCGCTTCACGCCATCGAGCTGCTGCGCCTCGACCACAACTTGCTGACCACCTTCCCGGTGTGGACGCTGCGCCACAACCTCTTCCTGCTGGAGGTTGGGCTGCACCACAACCCCTGGAGCTGCGAGTGTGGCTACTTGGCAGACCTGCGTCTCTGGCTGGAGGCAAACCGCATCAAGGCCACCAACGCCAGCCTGGTGCACTGTCGCCACAACAACACGGGCGCCGCTGGCCCGCCAGTGCTGTCAGAGACCCCGCTGCGCTGCGACCACTACGTAGCCACGACGCGCATCAACAGCCTCATCGTGCACGACTACCTCATGATGCTGCTCATCACGGCCGCGCTGCTCGTCCTCCTCCTGGCCGCCGCCCTCACCGTCTTCGCTTACCGCCGCCGCCTCAGGCTGTGGGCGGTGGGTCGCTACGGAAAGCGGTTGTTCGAAAAGTCGTCGGCGTATGTGGAGGAGCGAGAGAAGCTGTTTGACGCCTTCGTGACCCACAGCGCCAAGGACGCCACTTGGGTGTGCGGCCTGATGGCACCCGAGCTGGAGGCGTCGGGCTACCGGGTGTGTGTGGCTCAGCGGGACTGTGGGGGCGCGGGCGCATCCATCGCCGAGAGCATCGCCTGCAGCAGGCGCGTGGTGGTGGTGCTGTCCCGTGGCCTCGTAGACGCAGAGTGGTGTCGTTACGACTTCAAGAGTGCGCACGTGGAGGCGCTGCGTGGCGTGCGGCGGAGGCACGTGGTGGTGGTGCTGCTGGAGGAGGTGCCACGCGGAGAACTAGATGCAGAACTGGCGGCTCTGACCAGGGCCGCCGCCACTGTGTTGCGACCGAGGGACCCCCGCTTTTGGGATCGTCTCAAGAGGGCCCTTCCCACTCAAAGGAGCCGCCGTAACCCCGCGCGAGGCGCAGGACGGCCCCTCGTGCCTCACCACGCCACCTCGTGGCCAAGACACGAAAGCAAGGCGCTTGGTGCGGCGGCAGCCAAATCCCTCACTGTCAATCCTTACTGGGAGACGGCGGTGGGCGAGGGGGCGTGGCCCTCTAAGGGCGCCGGGCCGGGAGCGCTGCCCCCATGGGTGCAGGTGCCGCCTAAACCACCGTCCCCGCCACGCCCTGAAGCAGGTGGCGATGGGGCTACGCCGGAAGGGTCGTGCCCTGAAGGGCATGAGCACACCTACATGAGCGTGAGCGAGTGTGAGGAGGCTCGTGGTGCGCCGCCCCCCGGGGACGCAGTGGAGCCCCAGACTTCCCTCGCTGAGGGGTGGGAGGGGGAGAGCAGTCCTGCCTTCTTCCGCCACGACGCCCCAGACTACCTCACGCGCAGCTGGGTCTTCCACGCGCCACCTGGGGAGCAGCCGCCTCCCCCGGGACAGACCTACTTCGTTTAGGCTTCCTGCCCCCCCTCGGGCTTGCTCCACACACTTCAAGTTCCTCCGTTCCCAGCGCCCCCTTGCCCCCCCTCCCGCCTCCCCGGCAAGGGCCAGGCCCAGACACATTCCGCCCACGCCCACAGTCTGCCGCCCGCGGCGGCGCTTCAAGCTGTGATGCTGAAAAAACCTGAAAACTTATAAACAAATTCATTCAATCATCGAAATTCCGGAAAGTGTGTGTGTGTGTGTGTGTGTGTGTGTGTGTGTGAGTGTGTGTGTGTAGAGAGAGAGAGAGAGAGAGAGAGAGAGAGAGAGAGAGAGAGAGAGCAGGGCTGTGCGTAATGTTATCTTTGTTGTTGTTATCGCTAAGGCTTGGCCGGTGCCGCGTCGCGCCGCGCCATAACCAGCCCGCCGCCTGCCCACCGAAGGTCCTACCGGTTGCCTTCAAAAGCAGTGGCCTAAGGCTGGTGCCCCGCTCCGTCCCACTCCTCGGCCCGGCGGGGCGGGGCGGAGCGGGGCAGGGCTGAGGCAGTGACTGGTGTCCCTGTGGTCACCCAAAAGACAGTCGGTTCAGTCAGTCAGCCGGTGGTGTGAGTTGTTTCGTTCCGGAATTTGGGTGTAAGAATGTCTCACCCAAACCCATCAGTGCTTTCCGGAGAAAATCCGCTATTATTATTATTATTATTATTATTATTATTATTATTATTATTATTATTATTATTATTACTATTTTCCTTTTTATTTTTTATTATATTATTGTTATTATTATTTATATTATTTATCACAATTAAAGTTATAACTTGCTTGCCTCTCAGTTCGTAGCTAAACAAAAGTCAACATCTGGCAGGAAGGGGAGAGAGTGTCTTGTTTGCTTTGTGGGTCACCAAGTGAAATAATTTTATCACAAACCGTTCATTTTGGGTTTTCATATCTCGCTCTCCTTTCCTTTGTCCTCCCTAAACAAGGTGGAGAAGCAGGAGGAGGAGGAGGAGGAGGAGGTAAAGGGGAAGAGTAGTGTGTCTTTCCATTTCGTTCACTTGTTCGTAAAAATATCTAAGTTGGCCGCTCTGTGTGTGTCAAAACAATTGCCATCAAAATCTATTCTCTATCCCGATCGATGCATCTCTTGCGCCCGTATGTACGTATATGCATAGTAGGGCATGTGTGTATGTGTACTCCTGGGAGGGTAATGCGTACATACATGTAGACGTGTTAGGATGGAGCCGTACGTGACCGTTTCTAAGAGCTTGTTGGGTAATATTTTATGTAAGTTATGCAGAAACGAAGCCACGTCCCCATGTACACACCCCCACCGCCACACAGACACCACTTAGCGCCGAGCTGGGTGTGTGCATCCCTGTACACACACACACACACACACACACACACACACACACACACACAGTCATGTCCATTGTAGTTATTCATCTTGTAGTCCAGCCAAACACACAAAGCTGCAAAATATCAACACACACACACACACACACACACACACACACACACGCGTCACGCAGCCATCCAGCCAGTAACAAAATTTTTCATTCATCCATCCATCAAACCCACCAAGACGCAGTGCTGCCAACGACCCCGCTCTGTACATACGTATTGTTAACGCTGACGGTGTTGATAGCACTGCTGTACCCACCATCACCCCCACCACCCCCACCACCATAACCACCCCCACCACAACAACCGCCACCACCACCACAACCAACGCCGCCGCCGCCGCCCCATTCGTAACGCTTCCTCGGTGTGTGTGTGAGAGGCAGGTAGCGGATGAGGAGAAAGTAGGAGACGGAAAGGAGGAGGTCGACTCTAGGTTGTAACATTCAATATCGTCCCTGTAACGCAAAGTAACGCTTGTAACACTTACTCCGCAGTGGCGAGTACAGGTTGTGACTGACGTGTATGTAACGTAACCTAATAGCCCATAACAGGTGTGTGAGGCGCTGCGTAACGCTTGTAACAGCCCGTGACTGTGATGAGGATGGCTGGCAGGGCTTCCTTCGTCGCCGTGATAGAATGTAACGCTTTCAGCAAACTCGTGACGTGTAAAAGATAACGTGAGAGCTTGTGAGTGCGGGCAGCAGTCAGTGTCAGTGTGGCCGAGGCTGCAGTGTGACAGTGTCCTGGCCGTTTGTGTTTGTGACAAGGCTGTAATACCACCACTGTCCAGGCTTGTGACTATGCAACTGTGTATGTGTGTGTGTGTGCGTGTGCGTGTGTGTGTGTGTGTGACAATTATGAGTGCTGGTGTTATTATTGCTGCCATCAACAGTACCATCATTATAGTTGTCCAGACCCTTGCCATAGAGATTAGTCACGTCGCCCGGACAATAAAGGTGTGAAACACGATGTCAACACACGAGGTGGTGCCCGGCGTGGCTATGGTCCAGGCTGAGGGGCACAGCGGCAAAGTACCGTCCCTTCTCTCTCTCTCTCTCTCTCTCTCTCTCTCTCTCTCTCTCTCTCTCTCTCTCTCTCTCTCTCTCTCTCTCTCTCTCTCTCTCTCTCTCGTTCGTTCGTTCTCCTTTTCTTTCTCCTATTCTTTTTTTCTTCTTTCTCTATTTTTCCTTCTCTCTCTCTCTCTCTCTCTCTCTCTCTCTCTCTCTCTCTCTCTCTCTCTCTCTCTCTCTCTCTCTCTCTCTCTCTCTCTCTCTCTCTCTCTCTCTCTCTCTCTCTCTCTCTCTCTCTCTCTCTCTCTCTCTCTCTCTCTCCAGCCATTAAAAAAATGTCCACAGTTAGTTTACCGTAAAAGTCCGAACGAACGTTTTGAGGGGAGGCTTTTCTCTAAGATATTTATTGACTTTTAACTGGAATATAAAAATGATCTGCAAAGGGCCTGTCGTCGTGAGAAAGGGAACCCGTGTAAATTATTCTGTTTATCCATTTGTCACGTTCACCAAAACACCTATGAAACCTATATTCATAACTTTCCATCGTATTCACAGTCACTAAACCTTATCCATAGTAACTCTCAACCATTCACTACATCGCATCCAGTCACTAAATCATATTCAAAGAAACTTAATCATGTTCACAGTAACTTATTCGTATTTAGTCACGGTAAACCGCATCTACTGTGTCACTAAACCGTATTCACTATAACCCAACATACAGTAAACACACGATTGCTAAGGCCTCCTCTTACCATGGTAGACTGACTGACAAAGAAACTTAATCGTGTTCACAGTAACTTATTCGTATTTACAGTCACGGTAAAGCGCATCCACTGTGTCACTAAACCGTATTCACTATAACCCAACCTACAGTAAACACGATTGATAAGCCCTCTCTTACCATGGTAGACTGACGTAAACAAGGGTACAGACAGACACAAACAGGAAGAACAGTAACGTCGAGTAAATACATAACTAAGCCTTCCTCACATCCTTGTCAACAACTGATGTAAACAAGAGCACAGACAAACACAAACAACGGAAGGAAGAGCAGCCGCGCGGAGTGTTGGGTCACCGCGGCGTCACGATAAATAATTCAGCGCGTCACGGGACTGTTGCGCCGTCGCCGAGAAAAAGAGTGAGCGCTTGTTATTACCGCCATAACTCACGCCGGTAATAACTCCAATTACAATTACATCGGCCGTAATTATCTTTATCATAGTTATCGTGCGTTTCTCCATGGCGCGCTGGCTGGTCTTGAGTCAGTCTCTCTCTCTCTCTCTCTCTCTCTCTCTCTCTCTCTCTCTCTCTCTCTCTCTCTCTCTCTCTCGTTCGTTCTCCTTTTCTTTCTCCTGTTCTTTTTTCTCTACTTTCTCTGTTTTTCCTTTTCTCTCTCTCTCTCTCTCTCTCTCTCTCTCTCTCTCTCTCTCTCTCTCTCTCTCTCTCTCTCTCTCTCTCTCTCGTTCGTTCTCCTTTTCTTTCTCTTACTTTTTTCTCTTCTTTTTTTCCTTTCTTTTTTTCTCCCCCCTCTCTCTCTCTCTCTCTCTCTCTCTCTCTCTCTCTCTCTCTCTCTCTCTCTCTCTCTCTCTCTCTCTCTCTCTCTCTCTCTCTCTCTCTCTCTCTCTCTCTCTCTCTCTCTCTCTCTCTCTCTCTCTCATATACTGAAGGTGCACTCTCCTCTCTCCACCTTTAATTTCACGCTGCAATGGTCACTTCACTCTTCAATTGCTACCATTACCTTTGCCTGGACGTCCATTGCCATCACTGACCCA
>NC_066562.1:2804631-2862131 GCF_024679095.1 Eriocheir sinensis | reverse complement strand
GGCCGTGTCGATGTCTCGCCGGACGCAGCTGAGCGACGCCTCGGCCGCTTTGTCAAATGGGGTCTGCTGAGAGGACGCAGTTTGTATCTGAAATGGTGGGAAAATATAAATCTCGAAGTGGTGACTGGGCCATGGGGTATGATGATGGGGTGCCAGTGGTTAGGAGAAGGGTGTGAGGGAGCTGCCCAACTCTTGCCTTAGTCGAGTAGGACGCAGACGGGTCATGTTCAAAAGTCTTGTGCTGCGTGGCCGTGGCCGCGGAGGGAGGGGAGGCGAGGAGGTATCAAGTTCAGAGGAATAAAAAATGTCATACAATAACTGGCACAGTTGCCAATTAGAGCAAGGCAGCGCCAGTGTGTGAAGTGAAAAGCAGTTAGTTTCAGAAATATTAAGGAGTACGGCCAGCAACTCTTGTATAGTTGGAGACCTTCACATATTTTCTTTTTATTTACTGCACGGGTGGAAAATGTTCTTGTATAGCTGGTATCTGGAAAGGAGGGATAAACAATGGCTGCTGGTAAAGACAAAAATAATTCTAGCTCAAGGGGGGACAGTAACCGCTCCTTGTCAGCGGAAAAATCTCGGCCGGAGACTGACAGGGCAAAGCCTTAATCCACTGGAGCGGTGTGTGTGTGTGTGTGTGTGTGTGTGTTCAAGAATCGTTTTATTACACACAGCTTACATTTCTGTAAATAACAGGTAAGTGAGAGGGCCGTGCAGGACTGTTGGCAGGTAACGAGGCCTTCAGGATGCCAGAATAGACTAATCAACTGATTTATTTTATTGGCATGTGTGCTTGGAGCATCATTAAACTCATGTTCCGGGAAGGTGCGTCGCGGAGAAATGGGCGTGGATCAGAGTGATGGCATGGCGGCGGTGGGGGTGGTGTTGCGGGCGAGGGTGTTGGAAGAAGTTGGCGAGCGGGTAATGGCTTGCCGGCGGTGACTGACGAGGCTGGCGTTGTGGAGGCGTGGGCTGCACAAGTTAGGCGCGGGAAGCTGGGGCTCAAGGGTACACACGCGTAGCTGTCATGTGTTACTACAAAACGATTCGATGGGATTATGCGGTTGAGTATGGATTCTTTACTTTGTCCACCGGTCTGGTTACGTCTGCAGCAGTGAGTGGCCGTGCAGCCTGCCGTAGTAACAGCCCGTGTGACGCTCTGGCTTTTCGGGCCGAGAGGTTCGTTGCCAGGCTCACTGCTCACCCCCTCACTCGGCGGCGCGGCGGGCTTCGTCCCTCGCATCGATAATGCCGTGTTTTTCGTACGCAACGCATTCCGTCTGCCGGGAAATTTTGTACGAAAAGTGAGGAGCCTTGCTGGAGCGGGGCGTCGCGTCCCTCATACATCAGAGTTTTAGCACCAACACATTCCGTGCCTTGAACTTTCCTCGTCAACACCGGAGTCGCTGCGTGGACTGACCTCACCTCCCCTGCCTTGCCGTGCCCTGCCCTGCCTTGACCTAACCGTGTGTAGCTAATACTCAAGACACAATACGGTGCAATCACTGCTGACCAACACACCTGTGGCTTCCTTCCCCTCACTCACCATCGCCACCACGACCATCACCATGACCACCACCACAACCACCACGACGACCACCATGACCACCGTGCACCGTCACCACCACGACCACCACCAATACTACGCATCTCTAACGCTACATTTTTTTCGCTTTTCCATCACTTTGTCCTGTACTCACCACCACTACCATCGACTCCACCTCCCTCCTCCTTCCCTACCTGCTCTATTCACCACCGCGGTCTAAGGATACATTCTTAGATTCAACTGTATTCTTAGAGACTCTTCGCTACCACCTCACATAAAGCTAACTCCCATCTTACAACCCCCTCCCCCCCCACCTTCATATACTCACTTTACTACTTTTTTATCTCTGCACCTCAATACCACCCCCACCACCACCACCACCACCACATCTCCCAAAATGGCTACCGCCCCTCCTTCACTCACACACAGACTACGATACACACCAAAACTCATCACTCTTCACCCCTAACCCTCATCACCACCACCACCACCACCACCCTCATCACCATCACCATCACCATCACTCCCTCACGCCATTCCTATACAAGGCACGGGTCTGCTGCACTCACCCTCACCTACGTCTTGATAATGATAGCAATTACCCTTCATTTCTTTGCCTCCCTCGTCTCTCTCCCTTTCCTATATCTCTCTCACTCCCTCCCTCTTTCTCTTCTCCCTGTTTAACTAGTCTCCCTCCCCTCTCCCGTCACTTATCTCACCTGACTAAACCTTCCTGGGAGAGATGAGCTCATTTGCATACCTGTTGGTCCTCCAATCCATATTTATAAGGCAGCCTCCTCTCCTCTTCGACGGCGACAGGTTACGTTAATGACAGGTACTTTAGCCCTTACCTGTGCGTGCGTGTGTGTGTGTGTGTGTGTGTGTGTGTGTGTGTGTGTGTGTGTGTGTGTGTGTGTGTGTTAGCGCATGAAAGTCGAGATAACTCAAAAGAAATGCACCTCTCTCTCTTTTTCTTTTTCGTTCTCTCTCTCTCTCTCTCTCTCTCTCTCTCTCTCTCTCTCTCTCTCTCTCTCTCTCTCTCTCTCTCTCTCTCTCTCTCACACACTTTCGTCACGGCCATGTAAAATTAGTGAGCATTGTTAGAGGAATGTGTGCGTATATTACTGGTTAGCGGCGCGGGGTGGTGGTTATCGCGGCGCCCTCGTGTGTGTGTGTGTGTGTGTGTGTGTGTGTGTGTGTGCGCAGGAATCCCCAACCAAAAGAAGGTATAAAAAGGATTAGAAACTTTAAGAGAGAATGACCCCCTGAACACACACACACACACACACAAACACACACACACCACCACCACCACCACCATCACTACCAACACCAGCATCACCACTAACATGTACCTTCTCTTTTTTACTACCAACACTACCATCTCCATCTCCTACCCCCTTCACCTCCACCACCATCACCACCAATCTCACCTTCACCACCACCTGCCACCTCCACCTCCTCCTCCCTCTCCACCTGCACCACAACCAGTTTCCTTTCCTCCACCTCTCCTCTCTCCCTCCCTCTTTCTCTCCTCTTTCCAATGTAACCACCCGCATAATTTTTTTTCTCTCTCTCTCATCCCTTATTTTCATCTCCTCAAAACTCCTTCCATCATCTGAATCTTCACTATTTGCTACCCTTTCAACTCTCATCATCGGTCACTATCTTCCACTATTCTCTATCGTTGCCCACTCTACCACTCAAACCTTCTCTCTCTCACTCTACCTTCTCCACTTTTTCCATCTTCACATCCACTAACTCTCAGACTCTCACCACCCACCTCTCTCTCTCTCTCTCTCTCTCTCTCTCTCTCTCTCTCTCTCTCTCTCTCTCTCTCTCTCTCTCTCTCTCTCTCTCTCTCTCTCTCTCTCTCTCTCTCTCTCTCTCTCTCTCTCTCTCTCTCTCTCTCTCTCTCTCTCTCTCTCTCTCTCTCTCTCTCTCTCTCTCTCTTTTTCTTTCTCTACCACCCACAGCTCTCTCTTCCTCCTCCACCATCCAAATCTTTTCTTTCCTCGCTCTCCTTTCATATTCTTCTTCCACTTTCCACCCCACGCAGCTCTTCCTCCTCCACCACCCTCTCTGATCCACTTCTCTTATCTCCACCAACTGTTACACTCCCTTCTTCCACTTTCTCCTCAACCTCCACCACCTCCATTTTAACCACTTGTACCTAACACCCACCAGGACCTCCACGCTACCTACCCCTACCACCTCTACCCTCACTCCTTTCTTCAGTACTCCACCCCCTCCACCACCACAACCACCACCTGCCCAACACAAGCGGTCATCAAGAAACATCGCTAGGACGTCCGAGCTCTCATCTTACGATGCGAGTGAACCTTTTAGGGAGGGCGAGCGAAGTGTTCGGAGTCGCCGGCCATCTGCGTGAACGAATGCAAGTGGGGATAGGAGTAAATGATAATGAAGGATAATGATGTTGTGGCTTTATTAGGCAAGGCGCAGGTGAGGCTGGTAATTACACCTGTGCACTTAATTAACGTACCTGTGGTGCCAAATTGAGGCCAGGTGTGTGTCTGTGCGTGCCGGTAGCCGTGCGAAGGTGATTGGTTGGTGTGTAACATTTGCTGGCCCAATCACGGAGCGGCACACACACACACACACACACACACACACACACACACACACACACACACACACACGTATATTTACATAAACAAACACTCATATACAAGACACACACACACACACACACACACACACACACACACACACACACACACACACACACACACACACACACACACACACCTTGTTAATTTAAAATCACACGTAATTAATATATTAAGAGATGCTTCAGCTAAATTACGGCGAACAAGCGGCGGCTTCACCTGAGCAAATTAATTGGAACATGTGTGAATATTTAATGGCGATGCTAAGAGTTCGAAAAGTAATAAAAAAATAGTAGTAGTAGTAGTAGTAGTAGTAGTAGTAGTAGTAGTAGTGGTAGTAGTAGTGGAAGCAGTTAAGCTTTTAGTAGCGGGAGGCGAAGGAGTTGCAGTTCACACCAGTATTAAATTTTGTAACGAGGAATCTATTTAGTTATATATTCTTTTTATGACTCTCTCTCTCTCTCTCTCTCTCTCTCTCTCTCTCTCTCTCTCTCTCTCTCTCTCTCTCTCTCTCTCTCTCTCTCTCTCTCTCTCTCTCTCTCTCTCTCTCTCTCTCTCTCTCTCTCTCTCTCTCTCTTAATCCCTCCGTCACGACCAAGACCAACGGCGTGGAGAGAGAGATTGAGCCTTTAAGGGCGACCATATAATGCGAAGGTCAGGTGGAGTGACCCTTGTATGCCGGCACAATGAGGGGCGGGGAGGGACGGGAGGGGGGCGGGGGGGGGGGCAGCCCCTCCACCCTCATTCCTGGGATAGACACACACGCATGAACCCCGATAGATAAGCGTGAGGTGAGCCGATAGACAGTGTGGGCGACTTGTGAGCAGACAGATTTTTCTCTTTAGTTTGCTGACGTGCGAGACTTTTTGTTCCCTGTCGCTGATTGTCACGGCCTGTCGGTGCGTCGGTGTGTCGGTGTGTCGGGAAGTCGGTCTGTGTGTCTCTTTGTGTTTCTGTGTTTGTTGGCCTGAGTCAATGTGTGCATGTGTGTGTTTGTGTGTTAGTCTTTCTGATACCTGATTGAGTGAGTGTGTGTGTGTGTGTGTGTGTGTGTGTGTGTGTGTGTGTGTGTGTGTGTGTGTGTGTGTGTGTGTGTGTGTGTGTGTTAGTCTTTCTGATACCTGATTGAGTGTGTGTGTGTGTGTGTGTGTGTGTGTGTGTGTGTGTGTATGAAATGTATGAATCAATGTATGTATATATGTATGTCATGTATTCATGTATGAGTGTATGTATGTATGTATGTTTGATTCTAAGTATAAATGTGCCTCAATCCCTCCGTCAATATGCCAGTCCCTTTGCCTCCCTGTACGAAGCATTAAGCAATATTTTCCCAGTTACTGTTTCACGAGCGTTACAGTTCTTTTTCACGCACTTCATTCAATTATTCACTACCGTCACCTTTTACCCCGCCGTTCCACTCTCCACTAATCACCTTACGCTCCACTCTTTTACTCTTCCACAATATATACAATTTTCATTTCGTCCATTCCAACCGTGCATGTTATATATCTCAATTACCGCTGAATTTGTAAGTTAGTATCTTCATTTATTTATATCACTTTAGCCATTCTTTTATTGATAAGGATAAAATGTTTATAGATGAGAGAGAGAGAGAGAGAGAGAGAGAGAGAGAGAGTGTATTTACTTATTGGAGTAAACAGAGGAATTGGCTTTCATTGCTCTGCGTGTGTGTGTGTGTGTGTGTGTGTGTGTGTGTGTGTGTGTGTGTGTGTGTGTGACAAAGATGGTAATGATAATAATGGTAAGAATAGGAAGATGAAGAATAAGAAGAGGAGGAGGAGGAGGAGGAGGAGGATAACGTGCCACTGAGGGTAAGTCACTTCTGATCTCATTATCGCCCTTGTCCCTCCAGTCAATCCGGTTTGGGAGATAATATAAAGAATCCGAACCCTTTTCCCAGGCCTTCCTTTTAACCCTCGTAACCCTGTCCTTATACAGCGGGAGGGCTCGCTTATCTCTCTCTCTCTCTCTCTCTCTCTCTCTCTCTCTCTCTCTCTCTCTCTCTCTCTCTCTCTCTCTCTCTAAATGGCCCCAAAAAGAGAAATCAGCAACGTTAATGGATAAAACTATGGGCAGTGAAGTCTCGTTTAATCTCTCTCTCTCTCTCTCTCTCTCTCTCTCTCTCTCTCTCTCTCTCTCTCTCTCTCTCTCTCTCTCTCTCTCTCTCTCTCTCTCTCTCTCTCTCTCTCTCTCTCTCTCTCTCTCAGGTCGACAGGTTAAGTGAGTGAGACTAAGAAGTGAAGCCTTTCGGTCTTGTGGGGCTTCAGGCCATGAGTCAAGAAGAAGAGGAGGAGGAGGAGGAGGAGGAGGAGGAGCAGGAAGAGGTCAAACGGTGCTGCTGGGTGCGTATGAGGGACAGAATTATTGTGTGGGATATTTTCCTTTTTGTAGTTTTTCTCTTAATTTTTTTCCCGAGGGTTGTTTTGTACTCTTCTTTTTCTTTCCTTCTTCATATCAGTCTTTTAATTCTTTATTGTTGTTGTTGTTGTTGTTGTTTATGATGGTTGTACCTCATCTTCCTTTGCATATTCTTTCTTTCTCATTCTGTTTTCATCCTCCTCCTCCTCATCAACATTATCATCATCTCTCCTTCTTCTGCTTGATCTTCTTCCTCTTCTTTTCTCAAATTTCACGACCTATTACCCTTTGTTATCATCTTCATCTTGATCATCATAAAATATAAATTTCTTCTACTTTTTATTATTAATATTATTATTATTATTATTATTATTATTATTATTATTATTATTATTATTATTATTATTATTATTATTATTATTATTATTATTATTATCATCACTATTATTATTATTAGTCATATCTATAGGAGACGAATCAGGTAGAAAGGGAGGAGTGCGCACACCATAAGCTGCCTGTTCTGGAGCCTCCGTACACCTGAGGGGCGCTCAACGAGAACCTCAAAGTGAACACAATGGGAGGAGTAGCAGAGGACGGGATAATATAGAAGATTAGCATGACATAAAAGTTAATAAGTAAAAACCAAAAACAAATAATAAAATGTGCGTATAACATATTTAATAATGTACAAACTCCACTATTAAAAAGCATCACAAATTAACAGTAAGTATATACATAAGCGTATCGTCTTTATATCACCGGGAAAAAACGACCACAAAAAAGAATCACTTATTATTTTTTCAGCTTTTATCTCTCCCTCCTCCTCCTCTTCAAGATTCTCCTCCACCTCTTCTTCCTCCATTCTCCTCGTCCTCCTCTTCCTCCTCCTCTTTCTCCTCTTCCTCTTCTTCCTGCTCCTCTTTCTCCTCTTCCTCTTCCTCCTCCTCTCTCTCCTTTTCCTCTTTCTCCTCCTCTTTCTCCTCTTTCTCTTCCTCCTCCTCCTCCTCTGTCTCCTCTTCCTTCTGTCTCTTTCCTCTTCCTCCTCCTTCTCCTCTCTTTCTCTCCTCTTCCTCCTTCTTCTCCTCTCTTTCTCTCCTCTTCCTCCTCCTCCTTCCCCCCCCCCACCCCCCCCACCCCCGCAGCCACACAGCAGCCTCTCACCCCACCAAAGGGCAGCCGGCGCCCCATTTTCTATAATCGTCCATAAATATAAATAATGGTAATGAAAACCCCATTTGAGGAGTAAGCGAGGAAGCGTCCGTGGCTGATACACACACACACACACACACACACACACACACACACACACACGAGGAAGAGGAGGAGGAGGAAGAGGAGAAGATGGAAGAGGACAAGGCCGAAAAAATGTGAGATCGAAGAGAATAAAGACAAAAAATGGTAAAATAAGTGATGATTATGATGAGAGAGAGAGAGAGAGAGAGAGAGAGAGAGAGAGAGAGAGAGAGAGAGAGAGAGAGAGAGAGAGAGAGAGAGAGAGAAAGCCTGACCCAGAAGCTGCAGTTATCTTACCGGGCCAGACAGAGACAGATGGGTGCATAGATAGACAGAATGATAAACAGATAAATAAGAAAAAATACTCCATGATCCCAAGAAGACGGATGGACAGGTAGTGAGGCAGAGACATATATAGACAGATAGACAGGGAAGAATATTAATAGATTGATTGCTAGATAAATAGATGGAAAGGCAGTTTGATAGATAGATAAACTTAAACTGGTAAATATAGATACAAAAATAGACTTACGGATATATAGAAAAATAGAGAAGGATAACGCAGATATAGATAGACCGATCAATGGATAGATAGATAGATAGATAGATAGAGATAGGTATATATATGCTTTAATAAACAGACTCCCACATTAAAGCTACCTTAATGGGGGCGTATCCCAATTAATGGCGTAAGAGGGAGAGTGAGAGAGAGGGAGAGAGGGAAGGGTGGAGGGAGAGAGAAAGGGAGAGAGGTAAGGGATGGAAGGGAGAGGAATGTGCTTGGCTTGGTCCCGTCTTCACTCTCTCTCTCTCTCTCTCTCTCTCTCTCTCTCTCTCTCTCTCTCTCTCTCTCTCTCTCTCTCTCTCTCTCTCTCTCCCTTCAGAAAGCCCTCCAGAGCCCTCCTCGCGCGGCTAACAAGGGCTGGAGTGGAGGAGGAAAGAGGAAGGAAAGAAGGAGGAAGAATTGGGCGCACTCACCTCCTTCCTCCACCGGCTTTCGGAGGAGAAGGAAAAGGGAAGAGGAGGAAAGAATGGAGCGAGGAGGAAAGAGACAGAAAAGGTGAGGGAAGAGGAGAAAATTTTGGGATAAGAGGATGGAGGGAGAGGAGGAGGAGAGAGGCGAAGGAAGGAGAGAATGTTGAAGGAGAGGAAAGAAAGAGGAATAAAGAGGAAAGGAGGAAGGTCAGGTGTTGAGTGCTAGGTTCTTCCTCTTCTTCTTCTTCTTCTTCTTCTTCTTCTTCTTCTTCTTCTTCTTCTTCTTATTCTTCTTCTTCTTCTTCTTCTTCTTCTTATTATTATTATTATTATTATTATTATTATTATTATTATTATTATTATTATTATTATTATTATTATTATTATTATTATTTTATCATCATTATTATCTTCAACAGCATCATTATCCTTTGCCGCTATCACTATCATCACCTCCTCCTCCTCCTCCTCCTCCTCTTCCTCCTCCTCCGCCTCTTCCACCTCACTTGGCCATTCCCGGCAGGGGGGCGGCTCCCCCTTAACACAAGCCAGATCCTGTTAGGAAAAGTGTAATCTAATTCTCTCTCTCTCTCTCTCTCTCTCTCTCTCTCTCTCTCTCTCTCTCTCTCTCTCTCTCTCTTTTTCAATCAATTTTTTTCTTAGATAAAAGCATAGATATGTGTGATGATGATGTAGTAGTAGTAGTAGTAGTAGTAGTAGTTGTTGTAGTAGTAGCAGTAGTAGTGGTGGTAGTGGTAGTAGTAGAAGAAGAAGAAAGATCAAAAAGAAGGAGAAGAAAAAGAACTAGAGTAATGATAAGAAAAATAATGATAAAAACAATACTAATACTAATAACAATAACAATGGAGAGTTATTTATCATTAAATTCATAATCAGATACTCAGAAGAATTATAACAAATAACGAAAGTATTGAACATTTTTTTTAACTTTATGATGAAAATACGTCCTGATCTCATAACACTAAAATCACATACGTATTCCATCAACTCATGTATGTATGTATGTATGTATGTATGTATGTATGTATGTATGTATGTATGGGAGTAATATAAAATCGTGCCCCCAACAGGTAAGGTAATGAGCTAGTTAAGAGGCACAGGTAAGAGGTAAGGAAAGGAGGGAGGAGGAGGAGGAGGAGGAGGGAAGGAAGGGAGGTAAACAGGTGAGAGGATTATAAGGAGGAAAGGAAGATGAGAGGAGAAGGAGGAGGAGGAGGACGAGGAGGAGGAGGAGAAAGGAAGAGATGGGAAGAAGGAGAGAAAGAAGGAAGGAAGAAAAAAAGGGAGATAGGGAAAAAGGAAGGGAAGAAAGAAGAAAGAGAAAGAAAGAGATAGGAGGGAGAAGAGAAAACAGGAAGGAAAAAAAGGTAGAAAGGAAGAAGGAAGGGAGAAAAGAAGGAACGAGAGAAAGGAAGGAAAGAAACGGAGAAATGGGAATGGAAGTGGAAAGAGTGAAAAAAAAGATAATAGAAAAGAAAACAAATAAAGATACACGAAGCAAAAGAAAGAGGAAAAAAAGAATAAAAGAGGAGAATAAGAGAGGCATATACGATGAGAAAATAGGAATGAAGGAGAGAAAGGAAAAGAAAGAAATGATAAAGACTCGAGGGAAAGAGAAAGAAGGAAGGAACGAAGGAGAGAGGGAGGAAGAGAAGTGTAAAGTGTGGGAGGGATGGAAGAGAGAGAGGCAGAGAAGAAAATTGAATAAAGGAAAGGAGAGAAGAAGAGAAAGGAGGAAGAAGAAGAAACAGGGATGCGATAGAGGACAGAAGAAGGAGATAGAGAATAACAAGATACTGATAGGTAATTGATATGAAGATAAAGAAAAAGAAAAAGAAATAAAGGAAGGAAGTAGAAGAAAAACTGAAGGATAGAAAGAGAGATGAGAAAGATAAGAAGGTATAGGAGGAAGGAAGGAAGGGAGAAAGAAAGAAAGATAAAGAATAAAAAGAACGAAGAAGGAGAAAAATTAAGAAAACAAAAACAGAACTGAAAAAAGAAAGAGAGAGGGAAAGATAGAAGGAAGCAAAAGAAGGAAACGAAAAAAAAAGTGGAATAAAAATAAATAAAGGAGAGAGGAAAGGAAATTAAATAGAAGGAGAAAAAAAGAGGAGAGAGGGAAAGGCGGAGAGGAGAGAAAGTGAGTTAGATGTAAGGAGCTCAAGGGAGGGAGGGAGGAGGGGAGGGAGGGAAGGAACAGGTAAGGTCAGTTAATTGATATTCTGAACACCTGGTTACTGGGGGAAGAAGATTAACCCGAGACGAACTATCATAATTTTGGGATAACTTGAGAGAGAGAGAGAGAGAGAGAGAGAGAGAGAGAGAGAGAGAGAGAGAGAGAGAGAGAGAGAGAGAGAGAGAGAGAGAGAGAGAGAGAGAGAGAGAGAGAGAGAGAGAGAGAGAGAGAGAGAGAGAGAGAGAGAGAGAGAGAGAAGAGAAGAGATTACAGAAGCGATAGCCCACTCAGGTAAGCTCAGGTGAGGGGGAGGGAGACGGGAGGGAGAATTGGGAGAGCAGGTTAGAGAAAGAGAGAGAGAGAGAGAGAGAGAGAGAGAGAGAGAGAGAGAGAGGAGAGAGAGAGAGAGAGAGAGAGAGAGAGAGAGGAGAGAGAGAGAGAGAGAGAGAGAGAGAGATGAGAGAGAGAGAGAGAGGGATGTTGAAAGAGAATGAGAGATAGAAAGAACAACAGTAGGATGAACAGGAGGAAAAGAGGGAGAGAGAAGAACAGGAATAAGAAGAGGAGGAAGAGGAGAAGGAAGGAGAGTGTTTAGATGAGAAAGGAGTAGGAAGGGGAGAAGGATAAAGTAAGAGGCAAAGAAAAAGAGAAGTAAGAGGAACAGGAGGAGGGTAAGGAAGAAAGAGATAAAGAGGATAGCAGTAATAGCAGAAGGAGGAAAAGGAGAAGGAAAAATAAAAGGAGGAGGAGGAGGAGAAGATATAAAGTCAGCAAGCAGAGTATGGTGATGATCATAAGAAGGAGGAAGAAAAAAGAGCAAAAGGAGTTAGAGAAGGAAGGGGAGGAGGAGAAGGAGGAGAAGGAGAAGGATAAATAAAAGGAAGAGGAGGAGGAGGAGGAGAAATAAAATCAGCAAGCAAAATATGGTGATGATCATAAGGAGGAGGAAGAAAAAAAGAGCAAAAGAGGTTAAAGAAGGAAGGGAAGGAGAAGAAGGAGGAAGAGGAAGAGCAAGATATGGAGAAAAGAGGAGAAAGAGGAAGAGGAGGAGGAAGAGGAAGACCAAGATATGGAGGAAAGAGGAGAAAGAGGAAGAGGAGAAGGAAGAGAAAGAGCAAGATATGGAGGAAAGAGGAGAAAGAGGAAGAGGAGGAGGAAGAGTAAGAGCAAGATATGGAGGAAAGAGGAGAAAGAGGAAGAGGAAGAGCAGGAGCAAGATATGGAGGAAAGAGGAGAAAGAGGAAGAGGAGGAGGAAGAGGAAGAGCAAGATATGGAGGAAAGAGGAGAAAGAGGAAGAGGAGGAGGAAGAGCAGGAGCAAGATATGGAGGAAAGAGGAGGAAGAGGAGGAGGAAGAGCAAGATATAGAGGAAAGAGGAGAAAAAGGAAGAGGAAGAGGAAGAGCAAGATATGGAGGAAAAAGGAGAAAGAGGAAGAGGAGGAGGAAGAGGAGGAGCAAAATATGGAAAAGAGAGAAAGAGAAGGAGGAGGCGGAGGAGGAGGAGGGGAACAGTGACGCATATCTATAAATGGGTTACGGTTTTGCGGGGTAATTTTATCTTTCTAAATGCTAATGCAATGGTCGGAGGGAAAGACGGATTATGGAAAGGTGATTGTCCTTACCTGAGAGAGACAGACAGAGGGAGAGAGAAGAGGTAAAGGAAGCTATAAGAAGAAAACGGGAAGAGATAAGAAGGGATGAGAAAGATAAGAGGGTGTGGGAGGGAGCGAGGAAGGAGAAAGAGAACGTAGAAGAGAGGGAGTGAAGGGAAGGGAACAAATACAGAATTGAAAGAGGGAAATCATGAGAAGGAAACGGAAAGAAAAAAAAACTGGTAGAAGGAGAAATAAGAGAAATAGAGTAAAGAGGAAAAGGAATTAAATAAGAGTAATCAAATAAGTAGGATTGAAGAAAAAGGGAAAGGAGAAAAAGAGTAGAAAAGAGAAACAATAGGAAGAAAAAACGTGAAAATGTTAAAAAAATATAAAAAGAAGAGAGAGAGAGAGAGAGAGAGAGAGAGAGAGAGAGAGAGAGAGAGAGAGAGAGAGAGAGAATGGGGGAGGTGAGGGCTGGTCAAGGAAGCTGGGAGGTATAATTAGAGTCTGTCTGTGATTTAGCGGAGGAGGGCGGCAGGGCGAGGCGCCGCGTAATAGAGGCAAGGAGCAGATAACGATGATAGAGAAAAGAAACGTTCGGGTGTAATAATAGTAATGTTGAGAAACGTTTTATCGAAGCTGGCACGTCACGAAGCGGCGCGGCGTGAGGCAAAGGCGGCAACAACAACAACAACAACAACAACAACAACAACAACAACAACAACAACAACAACAACAACAACAACAGCAGCATCAACAAGAACAACAGTAGTGATGATGAGGGTAATGTTGAGTTTTCTTCTTCTTCTTTTTCTTCTTCTTCTTCTTCTTTTTCTTCTTTTTCACGATGATGATGAGGTTTATGTTAAACTTTCTTCTCTTTATTCCTTCCTTCATTTCTCTTTCTTTTCTATTTTTCTTTTTCTTTTCTTTTACCTTCTTCTTCTTCTTCTTCTTCTTCTTCTTCTTCTTCTTCTTCTTCTTCTTCTTCTTCCTCGTCTTATTTTCTTATTCTTCCTTCATTGCCTTTCTTTTTCTTTTACCATTTCTTCTTCTTCATCTTTATTTTTTTTTGTTCTTCTATTCTTTCTTCTTGTTATCTTCATTATCATTGCCATTATCTTTGTGGTATTTCTATTATCAGACGCCTCCGTGCCTGGCTACAACTCCGCGGGCCCGGGTTCGAATCCTTGCCCGGGCAGTCGGCGTGCAGGCCACCCAGCTGTTGATCCTCCCATTCGGACTGGTGTATAAATGGGTACCTGGGGACACCTGGGGAAGGTAAACTGTGGCGAACCAGATGTCACCTTTACTCTTTATCCCGGGTTAGCGTTTCTTTGGCCACGAGGAATTCAACGACCAATTTGATTTGACCAAAATTTGAGCTTAGCGAATGTCCCCAAATTATACGGCTATATATGCTACTACTACTACTACTACTACTACTACTAGTACTACTACTACTTAAAGGAGCTGCCTCGTACAAAAGGAGCTGCCTCGTACAGGCCTACCGGCCTCTTGCAGACTCCTGCGTTCTTATGTTCTTATGTTATGTACTACTATTACTACTACTACTATTACTACTACTACTACTATTTCTTCTTCTTCTTCTTCTTCTTCTTCTTCTTCTTCTTTTTCACGATGATGATGAGGGTAATGTTAAACTTTCTTCTTTTTTCTTCTTCTTTTTCATCTTTTTTTCCTTCCTTCATTTCTCTTTCTTACCTATTTTTCTTTTTTCTTTTACCTTTTCTTCTTCTTTTTTTTTTTCTTCCTCCTCCTCCTCCTCCTCCTACTACTACTACTACTACTACAACTACCACAACTTCTACTACTACCAATGACAAATATAATAGTAGAAGTAATACTGCCGCTAAAAATAATAATAACCAAAAGACAGATATATCGATGAAGGACACAACAAAACTTCGGCAGAGCGAACAAACTTACATCGGAAACAAAGAAAAAGATCATGACGGGAAGACAAAACAAACAGACAAACGGAAAGAAATGGCAGAACCCTCGTTAAAAGAAGATGGAGGAGGAAGAAGAGTTAGGGAAGGAGGAACAAGGAAGGTAGGAAGAGAATTGTTGAAGATGATGATGGTGAAGAAGATTAAGATGAAAGGCAAGCGGAGATGAGAGAGGAGGAGGAAGAGGGGAGAGCGTGGAAAGAGAAGAAGAAAATGGATGAGTAGAAAATAAACACGAGAAGATGGAAGATTAAGAGAAGAAGGTGAAGAAGGTGCAAGAGGAGGAGGAGGAGGAGGAGGAGGAGGAGGAGGAGGCTTCTCAAGGGCAGACTAATAGCAAATTCACTTTGGTCACGGCGTAGCGACGTAGAAAGAGGAGGGAGAAGAGGAGGAGGAGAAGGAGGAGGAGGAGGAGGAGGATGAAGAGGAAGAGGAGGAGGAGTACGAAAGGAAGCTCAGTTCGAGTTATGCCGCTTCTCTCTCTCTCTCTCTCTCTCTCTCTCTCTCTCTCTCTCTCTCCACACATCCGTCCGCCAATCTCCCACGACGCCTTCCTTCTTAGTTTTGGATAATATAATCCTTCCTGTTGACCAAAAATAAGGCGCTTCCTGTAATTACTATACCTTCTTTCTCCTCCTCCTCCTCCTCTCTCTCTCTCTCTCTCTCTCTCTCTCTCTCTCTCACACACACACACACACACACACACACGCAGAGAGAGAGAGAGAGAGAGAGAGAGAGAGAGAGAGAGAGAGAGAGAGAGAGAGAGAGAGAGAGAGAGAGAGAGAGAGAGAGAGAGAGAGAGAGAGAGAGAGAGAGACTCGCTCATTGATTTTGTAATGTTAGTATAGTTACGCACAGGCATTAGCATGAATAATAGTCGTGGTAGTAGTAGTAGTAGTAGTAGTAGTAGTAGTAGTAGTAGTAGTAGTAATAAAGTAAAATAATTAATAATGATGAAGAAAAATAAATGATGGAGTAATAATGATAATAATAATAATAATGATAATAATAATAATAATAATAATAATAATAATAATAATAATAATAATAATAATAATAATAATAATAATAATAATAATAATAATAATAATAATAATAATAATAATAATAATAACAACAACATCAAAGTGGAGTAACCTTTCACCTTTACCTACATGAAGTGGAGGAGGAGGAGGAGGAGGAGGAGGAGGAGGAGGAAAAATAATAGGTAGAGGTAGGAGGGAGAGAGGGATAGAGGGATGAAGGGAGACACGGAGGAGAGAAGGGGAGAGGAAGGGAAGAGGGAGGGAGGGAGGGAGGAGGAGGAGAAGGAAGGGGCAACCAAGCATATCATTGTCCAATTACTATATATCACCTTCCCCTACCCTGCCCTTCTCTCTCTCTCTCTCTCTCTCTCTCTCTCTCTCTCTCTCTCTCTCCGTGCTTCCTCTTAACTATCGCAGGAGGGGAGAGAGAGGAGGAGTGAAGGAAGGGAGGAAGGGAAGGAGGGAAGGCGTGAGAGAGAGGAGAGAAGGAGGGAAGAATGGAGGGAGGGAGGAAGGGAGGGAGGGAGAGGAACCAGTGATATTGTTCATATGACCACAGACAATGATTGGCACACACACACACACACACACACACACACACACACACACACACACACACAATAAAAAAGTGCACATCCACCCCTGAATGTACACACAGGATATGTCTACAGTACACACACACACACACACACACACACACACACACACACACACACAGTAAAAAAGTGCACATCCACCCCTGAAGGTACACACAGGATATGTCTACAGAACACACACACACACACACACACACACACACACACACACACACACACAGAAAAAAAAGCACATCCACCCCTGAAGGTACACACAGGATATGTCTACAGTACACACACACACACACACACACACACACACACACACACACACACACACACAGATACACACACCACTTCTGGAGTGTCCCCCATTTGGCGAGGGGCGTACCCCATTGATGGCACATTAGAATCAATGAGAGAGAGAGAGAGAGAGAGAGAGAGAGAGAGAGAGAGAGAGAGAGAGAGAGAAAGTACATTCTTCACGTGTTTACAAGTTTGGGTTATCATGAAATCTTTCCCTTCCCCTCCTCCTCCTCCTCCTCCTCCTTCTCCTCTTCCTGTCTTATCCATTCCTTTGTTTGCAAGCCCTCTTAGTTCTTCTCCCTCTTTCCTTCTCTCTTTTCACTTCATATTTTTCTCCCTTTCTCCTCCCTCTCCCAGTTTTCTTTCCTATATTAAGAGTCGAGATATGAAGGACAACATCACACATTCTCAGGTCCTTGTACACGCACATAAATCTTGGGTCTCGCTTATGTTCCCACCACGGACACACGGCAGAGGAGACTTACGATGTGGCAGGGAAAGCAAGGCGGCTGAGTATCGGTATTGGGGCATTTTTCACTCGCTAATCGAGGTGTTTATCGTGGAGTGAGGTGCTGCATTGGCTGTTAAGTGTAAACATGAGTGTCGGTGCTGCGTGGATCGATAACCTGAATACTTGGATAAATTTGAACATTTCCGGCACGATATTCCACAAGCTCGTCATCATCACCGTATTGCGTGAGTACTTCCCATTATTTCACGTCACTGATGGATGTAAGAAAGTGGGCAATTGAGTTGATTGGGATTATATACTACTTCGCATTAGTAGAGCTAGTGTTTTTTGGTTAGGAGAAGTCTTGACTCGTTTCCTTCGCCATTCGTGTTGAGTATTTAGTTTTAATTATGTAGATGATTTTTTTTTTTTTTTTTTTTTTACAACAAAGGAGGCAGCTCAAGGGCACACAAAAAAAGAAAACAATAATAAAAAAGCCCGCTACTCGCTGCTCCTAAAAAAGAAACAAAAGAGGTGGCCGAAAGGAAGATCAAAATTGTTTTTAGTGCCTTATACTTGTTTGTTCCTGTAGAGAGCACGGTTTGGGAGGCAACGGTCGGGAAGAGCCTTTTGCTTCGACGCTTCGGCTCTCACATCAACAATTTTCAAAGGCCAAAAAAGAGATCACTCGGGTTCTAAAGAGTGTGCTTTTAGGTTCACGGTACGGAAGAATGATCACAAAACTACCTCTTGAAATGCTTGTAATTCCTACGAGGGTAATGTCAAAAGTGAGCGCTTGGTCATTGAAATGTTTAAAAGAATACAACCCTTAGTGCTTTTCCTTCCTTCCCTGCACCGCCAACAATGCTCGGCAGGACGCGCTACACCACCGGCCGGACAGGGTATAGAACGATTAGCCTTCTGGTAACGGCTTTGAACTGTTCCCTTGTTTCCAGTTAACTTCAATATTCCTGTTACCTACTACAACTACTACTACTACTACTACTACTACTACTACTACTACTATGGTCCGTTTCATTCCGTCTGTCCACCCGCGAACGCAGATGTGGCACCTGCTCATTGTTAGTTCGTGATTGCATGAAGATCAACTTTATATTTTCAGTGGTATAATTGAAAGTATGGGTATACAAAAAACCCTAATTTTTTTATTTTTATATGAACCGCAAACATGCCGATTTGCATAGATAATCTACAATATAAGCACACAAAAGAGCAACTTGTATATCAAACAGTATAATCAGATCATATCCGAACGATTCATAACATTTCAGATACCCATATTTCATCTCTTTCGGGTACATAAAGTGACATCCGACTCTGCAAGTGTCTATACATAAGGAATTTTGATGTGTTGCATGTAAATAACATGGGTAGCCTGATATGCGAAATAGCCTAGCACCGCATTCAACAGTTATTATTTACTACTTCATGTTATTTCGATTATAATCATTATTTACATGCAGTAAATTATTAAGATAGCCTTTATATGCACTTGAAGAGCCAGATGTCTTTTAATATACCTGAAATGAGCTATAAATCAATTAAATTTAAAAACCATAGATAGTTCGAGGATGATGTGCCCATGTTATGAGATACAAGCTTGTCTTTTCGTGTGCTTGCATTATCGATGTAAATGACTTGAGTTGTTTTTTGTATACATAAAAATTCAAATTTATTATTGAATAATAAGCCTGAATGTCTATCACAACACTTGATTTTCACGTATTCACGAACTAGAAATGTGCAGGTGACACAGCCATCAAGATTCCCGCTTTGTTGGTGGACAGATGGAATGAAACAGACTATTCTACTACTGCTGCTACGACTACTACTACTACATATACAACAGACAGCAACAAGACAACAACTACCAATACTACTACACCTAATACTACAACTACTTACCACTGAAACACACACACACACACACTCACACACACACACACACTGCACTGTTCGCCGCTTTAATAATTTCTGGAGGGAGATAAGGAGAAAATAAATTCATTTTACACACACCTTTTCCCTCCTCCTCCCTACTCTCTCTCCTTTCGCGCTCACTTTCCTCCATCTCACTTATGCTCTCTCTCTCTCTCTCTCTCTCTCTCTCTCTCTCTCTCTGGTGGATTCAAAGTGACAAGTCTATCATTTATCATAATTTTAGCAGCGGTTGCGAGAGCCTCCTCCTCCTCCTCCTCCTCTTCCTTTTCCTCCTCCTCCTCTTCCCTTTCTCCTCACTCAGGGCATGCGGGGGGGGCTGGGGGGGAAGATTGTGTGGGAGGAGTTGAGTGGAGATTCATTTTATTGAGTGATGATTGGTGGGGGTTCTCTCTCTCTCTCTCTCTCTCTCTCTCTCTCTCTCTCTCTCTCTCTCTCTCTGCTTATATGGATGCTTTTCTTTGTTCGAGAGAGAGAGAGAGAGAGAATTACGCCTGTCTCAAGTACCTGTTTACCAGTCTCACACCTGTCCCTTTCTCTCTCTCTCTCTCTCTCTCTCTCTCTCTCTCTCTCCCCCTTCCTCCCTCCGGTGTCCAACGAGGCCTAATGTGTTATTCTAGGAGATGGTGCGCCGGAGGAAGAGGAGGAGAAGGAGGAGGAGGAGGAGGAGAAGGAAAGGTAGACATAAATAATTTAATAGTAGATAGGAAGAAGAAGGAAAAGAGGAAGAATAAAATAACATAAAACGAAACAGAAAGAAGAAAAGAAAGGCGCAAAAGATAAGGAAGAATAAGGAGGAGGAGGAGGAGGAGGAGAACAGTTAAAGACAGAACGAAGGAAATCTTGATGGAAAAAAGAAAGAAAAGAAGAAAGGAAGAGTATAGTATCATAAAAAGAAACAAAAGAAAACAATGGGAGATCGAAAAAGATGGCGAAGAAGGAAAAGGAACCAGTGAAGAGTAAATGAAGGAGGAAGAGCATGACAATAAAAATGGTAAGGAGGAAGGAGGGGAAAAAATAAATGGAAAGAAGGAAAAAAAATAAAGTATAAATAAAATAAAAAGGAACAAATAAAAATGGTAAGGAGGCAGGAGGGGAAAAAATAAATGGAAAGAAGAAGGAAAATAAAAAAAATAGAGTATAAATAACATAAAAATAAACAAAAAAGAAGAAAAGGAAGGCGAAAAAGATATCAAAGAAGAATAACGAAGCAATAAGGAATAAAGACAGGAATAAGAAAATGGAAACAAAGAAACAAAAGAAGAACAAAAAGGGCGATAAAGGAAACGGTGGACGAAGAAAAAATAAAAAGAATGAAAAAAAAGCAGAAAAATCAACAATGATAATAAAAAAAGGAGTAAAAGTAATAACAGAGAGAAATAAAGAGGAAGAGTTAGAGGAAAAAGAAAAGGAGTTCGAGGGTGAGATTACGAGGAGGAGGAAGAGGAGGAGGAGGAAGAGGAGGAGCAGGAGAGGGAAGAGGTATGAAGGAGGATTGGAGAGAAATATCATATCGCGAAATGTATTGGTATAAGGTTATATTTCTAAATTGATAAACAGTGAAGATAGAAATAACGCGCAGTGAGAGAGAGAGAGAGAGAGAGAGAGAGAGAGAGAGAGAGAGAGGAGAAGATAAGGTAAGGTAAGGTAAGTCAGGGTAGGTAAGTTAAGGTAAGGTAAGGTAAGGTAAGGTAAGGGTGAGGAAAGGGAAGGAAAGGGAAAAGAGGGGAAGGGAAGGGAAGGGAAGGGAAGGGAAGGGAAGGGAAGGGGAGGGAAGGGAAGAGAAAGGAAGGGAAAGGAAGAGAGGGGAAGGGAAGTGAAGTGAAGTGAAGGGAAGGGAAGGGAAGGGAAGGGAAGGAAAGGGAAGGGAAGAGAAAGGAAGAGAGGGGAAGGGAATTGAAGTGAAGGGAAGGGAAGGGAAGGGAAGAGGAGGAGGAGCGGAGAGAGACATAAATAGATAGACAGAGAGAGAAAAGACAGACAGACGCGGACCGCACGACAAAAGAACAAGACACACTGACAGACAGACAGACAGACACAAAGCCAACGCATAACTTAACAAATCCACACACAGCGAGACCAATAAAGTGGGGAATAAAAGAAAGAAAACCATCTATAAAATACATAAACCTCCCCCGTAAAACAAGAGATTGCGGCCGTAAAAAAACAAAGAGCCAATCAGAGGCGTTGTCGGGCGTGACGTCATGAGTGTAAACAGAGATCTGAGCTGTCATTGGTTATTGATGGGCGCCGCCGGGCAGGGGAAGGGAAGTAATGAATGGGAAACGAAACGAGAGAGAGATGGAGAGAGAGGAAAAGAAAGGGAAGTTATGAATGGGAAACGAAAGGAGAGGGAGATAGAGGGAAAGAGAGAGAAAGAGAAGTTATTAATGGAAAACGAAAGGAGAGGGAGATAGAGGGAAAGAGAGAGAAAGGGAAGTTATTAATGGGAAACGAAAGGAGAGGGAGATAGAGGGAAAGAGAGAGAAAGGGAAGTTATTAATGGAAAACGAAAGGAGAGAGAAAGAGAGAGAAAGGGAAGTTATGAATGGGAAAGGAGAGAGAGAGAGATGGAGAGGGAAAGAGAGAGAAAGGGAAGTTATGAATGGGAAAGGAGAGAGAGAAAGAGAAAGAAAGGGAAGTTATGAATGGAAAACGAAAGGAGAGAGAAAGAGAAAGAAAGGGAAGTTATGAATGGGAAAGGAGAGAGAGAGATAGAGGGAAAGAGAAAGAGAGAGAAAGGGAAGTTATGAATGGAAAACGAAAGGAGAGAGAAAGAGAAAGAAAGGGAAGTTATGAATGGGAAAGGAGAGAGAGAGAGAATAAGTGGAAATAATGAAGGAAGAATGGGAGGCTGCATCTTCCGTCTATGGCTCATAAACGATCTTGTGAGCCGCATCTCCTCTTCCTCCTTCCCCTCCTCCTCCTCCTCCTTTCCTCTTTCCACCCATTTATCTCTTCCTCCTTTTAACTCCTCTGTTGCTTCCCTTCCTTTCGCTTTCCTCCTTCTGGGTCCTTTGTATCTTTCTTCTTCTTTTTTCTTTTTTTCGTATTTTTTTTTTTTTTATTTCTTTCTTTTTTCTTTCTTTCTTTCTTTCTTTCTTTATTCTTTCTTCCTCCTCCTCTATCATCTTCTTCTTCTTCTTCTTCTTCTTCTTCTTCTTCTTCTTCTTCTTCTTCTTCTTCTTCTTTTTCTTTTCCATCTCCTTCCATTACTCATTCTACTATTTTTCTTTCCCTCCTTTCATCTTGCTTATGTATCTGTTTTTCATTATTCTCTTTCTCTCTTTTCTTCCTCTCCCTGTTCTAAGTTCTTCTCTTCCTCCTGTTTTCTCTCATTTTCGTCTTTTCCTTTTTCTTTTTATGTACTCTTTCTTCTCCTCCTCCTCCTCCTCTTTTTTCTTCTCCTCGTCTTCTTCCTCCTCCTCTAAATCCTCCTGTTCCTGGTTGTCTCATTTTTCTTCGATTTATTTGCATATTAATAAATTTTTTTCCTTCACCTTTCACATATATATTTTTTTCATGTTCCTGGTCTTTGAAATACTTTTTTTTTTTTTTAGCTTCTACGCCTTTTATCTCGCACTCTTTTGTTGTATTTTTGCTCATTATATATTTTTCTTTCTATTTTTTGTAACGTTTTTTTTAATAATTTATGGTCAGAATTTTTGTTTATCATTTTTCAGGTATTTTGGATTTATTCAATTTTTGTTTCCTTTTTCCTCATGAATGTTTTTTTTTCTTATTTTTCCTTTCTTGTTCTTTCTCTCAGTCAGTGAAGTTTATTATCAGTATTTTTTTGTTCCTTTTTTTCACACATTTGTTCTTTCATTATTTTTATCTTTTATTTTTTTTAGGAGTGAATTTATCTTTCTTTTTTTTCGTGTTCTTTCCTCAGTCAGCGAAGTTTATGATCAGTATTTTTTTTGTTTCTTTTTTTCTTAAACTTTTGCTCTTTCATCAGTTTTATTTATTATTTTTTCTATATTTTTTTTCCGTGATGCTTTTAGGTCATTATTAAAACGTATGTAATTCTTTAGTTTCCATTTTTTCTTTTTTGCAATGCTGTCTTTCAAATGATTTTTTTTCTCATTTTTTTTATATATTTTCTTTATTCATCTCTTTCATCATCAGTTGCTCTTATTTTCCCTTCCTCTTTCTCATTCTCCTTTTTCTCCTCCATCTATTACCCTTTCTATCTTCTATTCTTCTTTCCCTCCTTTTATCTTGCTTATGTATCTGTTTTTTCATTATCTTCTTATTTTCTTCCTTTTTATTAATTTACTTTTTCTCATTTCTCTTGTTTTCCGCCTCCTTTGTATCCTTTTCTCTTTCTCATTCTCCTTTTTCTCCTCCATTTTTTACCCTTTCTATCTTCTATTCTTCTTTCCCTCCTTTCATCTTGCTAATGTGTCTGTTTTTCATTATCTTCCATTTTTTCTTCCTCTTCTTTACTTATTTTCTTTTTTTTTTATATCAATCGACTGACAATTTATTTCTTTATCACACATTTTTATTTTCCTTTTCATTTTCTATATCAATCTACTTACAATTTATTTCTTCAATATCACATTTACTTTCCTTCCTTACTTTTCTTTACTAACATTTATATTTTCCCTTTCATTTATCTCCTTGTCTTTCATATCAATCTATTTATTATTTATTTCCTCATTATCACGTTTATATTTTCCTTACTTTTCTTTACTAGCATTCATATTTTCCTTACTTTCCTTTACTAACATTTACATTTTCCTTTTAATTTATCTCCTTGTTTTTCATATCAATCTACTTATAATTTACTTCCTCATCATCACATCTATATTTTCCTTACTTTTCGTTACTAACATTTACATTTTCCTTTTAATTTATCTCCTTGTTTTTCATATCAATCTACTTATAATTTACTTCCTCATCATCACATCTATATTTTCCTTACTTTTCTTTACTAACATTTATATTTTCCCTTTCATTTATTTCCTTGTCCTTCATATCAATCTACTTATAATCTATTTCCTCATTATTACGTTTATATTCTCCTTACTTTACTAACACTTATATTTTCCCTTTCATTTATCTCCTGGTTTTTTATATTAATCTACTTATAATTTATTTCCTCATCATCAAGTTCATATTTTCCTTTTTCCCACGTTAATCTTCGCACCTTCGCTGTTCTTTCCCTCCCTCCCTCCTCTCATTTTTCTTCGTACATTTTTCCTCTCCATTCTTAGCATCTTTTTTGTCTCCTCCTTCCTTCCTTCCCTCCCTTCCTCCTTACCTGTTCTTCGCATGATTGACTAAACGAAGGGAAGAAGTATCGACCCCATCTTCCTTCCCTCCTCCTCCTCCTCTCTTCCTCCTCCTCCTCCTCCTCTGTATCTCTCCCTTCTTTCCTCTCCCTCTTTTCGCCCCCTAACTACCCTCTTCCTCCCTCTACTTTATCGTTATTGGGGTAGACAGATTACACTCTCTCTCTCTCTCTCTCTCTCTCTCTCTCTCTCTCTCTCTCTCTCTCTCTCTCTCTCTCTCTCTCTCTCTCTCTCTGAAAATGAAAAATCTTCCCCTGAAATTTTGGACAAAGACAAACACACCAATTAGGCAGTTAACCTTCTTTCCCCTCTTTTTCTCCCTCCTTTCCTCCTTCCTCCCCCCTCCCTTCCCCCTCTTCCCCTCCCCCTCTCTCCCTCCCTCCCTTAAAACGAGCCAATCACGCCCTAGTGGACCCAACTACCCTGTTTGCTGCTAATCACTGGCTGACTTTACCCTCCTCCTCCTCCTCCTCCTCCTCTTCCTCTTCTTTTTCTTCTCTTCCTCCTCTTCCCCCTTCACTGGTCTTTCTTTCTTCTCACTCTTTTCCTCTTTCTAGTTCTCCCTACCTCCTGTTTTTCCTCCTCTCGTTCTCTGTTTTCTTCATTTATATTATTTTCTTTATTTCCCTCCTCTTCCTCTTCTTTTTCTTCTCTTCCTCCTCTTCTCCCTTCACTGGTCTTTCTTTCTTCTCACTCTTTTCCTCCTTCTAGTTCTCCATATCTCCTGTTTTTCCTCCTCTCGTTCTCTTTCTTCTTCATTTATATCATTTTCTTTCTTTCCCTTTTCTTCTTCTTCTTTTTCTCTTCCTCCTCTTCTCCCTTCACTGTTCTTTCTATCTTCTCACTCTTTTCCTCTTTCTAGTTCTCCCTATCTCCTGTTTTTTCTCTTTCTGTTTCTTCTTCCTCATCTATATTATTTTCTTCTTTTCTTTCTCTCTATTCTTTTTTATCTTCATTTTTCTTTCTTCGCTTCTTTTATTCACAGATGCTTCTTCTTTTTCTCCTTCTTCCACTATCGCTATCACTTTTTCCTCTCTTCCATTCCCCTCTCGGTCTTGTCTTCCTCCTCCTGCTCCTACTCCTCCTCCTCCTGCTCCTGCTGCGTCCCTTCCCACGCACTTTTATCCATCACTCTGGTGTATACTGAAGTGTTGCTATATTGATCGTATGGTAACTTAATTGTCTTCTCTCTCTCTCTCTCTCTCTCTCTCTCTCTCTCTCTCTCTCTCTCACGCACAAAGGACCGTCCTCTTTCCCACTTTTACATATTTGAGGTCCCTAAAATATGCTCCAAGTAACCTGAAAAAAGAGCGGTCTGGAAGGGGACTCACGCTGCCTGTCTGTCGGGGTCTGCGGGTCTCTTTGTTTGGTCTGCCTGTGTGTCTGTTAGTACGTCTTTGTTTGTCTTCTTGTCTGCCTGTCTGTCTGTCTGTGTGTCTGTTAGTGCGTCTCTGTTTGCCTTCTTGTCTGGTCTTGTCTTTGTCTATATGCCTGTCTGCATTTGTTGGTTTGATCGGTCTGTTTTCTGTTTGTCAGTTTCTACTATTCCTACTATTACTACCACTACTATTACTATAACTGCTACCCATGTGACAACTACTACCTCTACTACTACTACCATTACTACCACTACTGTCACTATAACTGCTACCCATATGACATCTACTACCTCTATTACTGCTACTGCTGCTACCCTTAATGGCTATCCCCTTTGCCATGTTAGCGAGGATAGCAAGCCTCACTCGCTGCAATAATGATAAGGGAAAATAACGAACATGACAACAATTGCAATATGGTTCAGTTAATATTCATAGCGGAGTTCTGGTCTTTACTTGACGTACAGGTTCTCTAGTTTTTGTAGTCACTGGTTGGTTGGAGACGAGGCGACAGTGGAATAGAGAAGTGCTTACAGCTGATGATAATGAAGACCAGTAATATTAATTGTGATAGTAATAATAATAAAGGAAATCAGCCATACTCTTCAACATTTCGCCGCCCAAGCACACATATTTGACAAGGCTTTCGAAGGCGTTTAGGGGATTTCCACGGGTAGTTTAATGACCCTGGTGGTAGTCTGACATTTCCTCTGTACCATGAACCTAAAAACACATATTTGACAAGGCTTTCGTAGGGGTTTAGGGCATTTCCAGGGGTAGTTTAATGACCCTGGTGGTAGATTGACCCTTCTTCTGTACCATGAACCTAAAAACACATATTTGACAAGGCTTTCGTAGGCGTTTAGGGCATTTCCAGGGGTAGTTTCATGACTCTGGTGGTAGTTCGACCCTTCTTCTGTACCATGAACCTAAAAACACATATTTGATTAGGCTTTTGTAGGCGCTCAGAACATTTCCAGGGGTAGTTTAATGACCCTGGTGGTAGTTTGACTCTTCTTCTGTATCATGAACCTAAAAACACAAATTTGACAAGGCTCACGTAGGCGTTTAGGACATTTCCACGGGTAGTTTAATGACCCTGGTGGTAGTTTGACCCTTCTTCTGTACCATGAACCTAAAAACACATATTTGACAAGGCTTTCGTAGGGGTTTAGGGCATTTCCACGGGTAGTTTAATGACCCTGGTGGTAGTCTGATCTTTCTTCTGTACCATGAACATGAAAATACACTCACGAAAACCCAATTAGCCTCCTTTTCGGTCTTTGGGATTAGTTAGCGTGAGAGGCGGAATCAACCCCGACCAATAACGATGATGAAAATAATAATAATGTTGACGATGGTGATATAAAAACAATACTAATGATAATGACAGCCAAGGCGAAAATCCTGTAATGATAAAGTTACAATACGTCCGGTGCGAGAGGTCTGTCCGGGGTGTGTCGTCGGCAGCACCCAAACCCAATCTAAACTTGAGGATAACTTAGACAGATATTCCGAGATAAATGTGAAAGAGAACGGAATATCTTTCATCCTTCATTTCCTTCCTTCCTTCCCTTCCCTTCTCCCTCCTCTCCACCTCCTCCTCCTCCTCCTCCTTCCGTCGGCTCGTTCTCTTTGCCCTGGAGGAGGAAGAAGAAGAGGAAGAAGAAGACGAAGACGAAGAAGAAAATTATGATGGTGATGAAGTAGACGAAGACGAAGAAGAAGAGGAAGAAGGAAAGCAAGTGATAAAAGAATAAAAAGAATAAAGAAAAATGGAAATGAAAAGAAGAGAATAAGAAGAAAAAGAAGAAAAGAAAGAACATAAGAATACAGAACGTAAGGAGTCTGCAAAAGGCCGGTGGGAGAAGAAGAAGAAGAAGAAGAAGAAGAAGAAGAAGAAGAAGAAGAAGAAGAAGAAGAGGAAGAAGAAGAAGAAGAAGAAGAAGAAGAAGAAGGACATAAGAACATAAGAACGTAAAGAGTCTGCAAGAGGGCGATGGAAGAATAACCAGAAGAGAAAGAAGAAAAATAAACAAAAGACGAAGAACAAAAACTAAAAAAGGAAGATGGAAGAAAAATAGACAGAAAAAAAGCAAGAAAAAAAACCAGCAACAGATAAACACAGACAGACAGAAAGTTGATAAAGAGAAACAGAAGAACGAAAACACGAAGAACAAAAAGATGAAGAAAAGAAAGACAAAGAGGAAGAATGAAAAAGATAAGAAAGTAAGTATAAATAGCAAAAGGAAAATAAACAAGGACAGGAAGTGGATAAAAAGACCCATTATAGAACCCGGGTTGAGGAGAGACTACAAAATGGGATACATAAGGCAGTTAAGCTTATTGGGAATCGAAGAGAGAGAACACGTACCCACCCATCGCTCAATACACACACACACACACACACACACACACACACACACACACACACACACACACACACACATCTTTTCCCCTCACAATACAAAGGAATTTCAAAGGAGAAAATATCAAACAAGATACGGCATCCAATACTTTGTGGTTTGCTAGAGAAAGGTGTTGAGAAAGTTTTGAAGGAGCGGAGGGAGACGACCGCTCTCTCTCTCTCTCTCTCTCTCTCTCTCTCTCTCTCTCTCTCTCTCTCTCTCTCTCTCCCCGCCATCAGCCTGGTCTCTCATCTCCTTCTTTTCCCCTCACAAACTCCAGCCTTCATTATCTCCTCTTCACCACATCTCCTCCTCCTCCTCCTCCTCCTCCTCCTCCTCAATCCCCTGTAATCTCCTCCTTTTCCTCCTCCCCCTCCTGATCCCCGCTACTCTTCCTCTTCCTCTTCCTCCTCCTCCTCGTCGTGAACTTGAACTGTGGATATCAAGGTTCGTTTATGAGCTGTGTGTGTGTGTGTGTGTGTGTGTGTGTGTGTGTGGTTGTGTGAAGGAGTTTGTTTTGATGGTGGTGTGGCGGCCGTGCTGATGGTGATGGTGATGGTGATGGTGATGGTGGTGAAGTCGGCGGTTGTGGTGTTGGTGGTGGTGTGTTATGGTGATATGGTGATGGTGTGATGGTTGTAGTAGTAGTAGTAGTAGTAGTAGTAGTAGTAGGAGGAGGAGGAGGAGGAGGAGGAGGAGGAGGAGGAGGAAGCAGGAAGCGGTGGTTAGTGCGGTGTAGTGAGATCGGATTGGTGCTAAGCAGAGGACGGTCCCTGTGGTCTCTCTCTCTCTCTCTCTCTCTCTCTCTCTCTCTCTCTCTCTCTCTCTCTCTCTCTCTCGTAGCAAAAGGAGAATATTCGGAAAACCATCGTCGTAAACTTGGAAAAAAAGAAAAAAACGCACGACCTGCCAGACGGGAGGCGCTGAGTCGCAAACACACACACACACACACACACACACACACACACACACTCCCGCTCTCTATCTATCTGTATCTATCTATTTTGTTTTTGCTTCTGTTCCTGTTCCCCTTCTTCCCTGTTCCTCCTTTCCCTTTTTCCTGTCTTCTTTCTTCCCTTTGTCCTCTTATTTTGCAAGTTTATTCCTTTCATCCAATTCTTTCCCTCCACAAAAGGTTTTCCTCCCTCCGTCTCTCACCGATTTCTTCTTCCTTTCTTCCTTAACCACGCCCTATATTCTCTCTCTCTCTCTCTCTCTCTCTCTCTCTCTCTCTCTCTCTCTCTCTCTCTCTCTCTCTCTCTCTCTCTCTCTCTCTCTCTCTCTCTCTCTCTTTTGTTCTTCTTCTGGTATTTCTTCGCGTTCTTCTTAATCCTTATCTTTGTTCCTTCCTTTACTTTATCATATTCCTTCTTCTTTCTCGTTCTTCGTCATTATAATCCTTCTCACAAGCTTCAGGAACTATCGATGTTATTTATGATCTTAAGTGTCCCAACTCCTTAAGCAAGAGTTATCCGGCATATTCATTCTTTCATTCCCTTTATTGGTAACACTTGGAACACCTTACATTTGTCTATATTTTCCACTTCCTGAAAGATGAACGCTCTCAAGAAGGAGTATAAAAACCTCTACAGCCTTGTTAATTTCGCTATTATGTTCTTTTAGTGGGAGATGAGGCTTGTATGGGCTTCTTTAATATTTTGATTATGCTATGTGCTAATGCCTTTGCTATGAACGCATCTGGGTATCTAAGACGACAGATATGGATGCTAGGGTGAATTCTACCCATCAGATGAGGCCCCTAATAACATAGTGTACCAAGCGTCTTTCTATATGTGGCGCTTGGTACACTATGTTGCTAAGTGCCTCAAATGTTATACGTGAATGTTTTCGAAAGCCGTCGTTCCGTGCGGCAATATTTTCTAGTTAGTGAACGTTGCTGTCTAACTTCCCATCTAGCAATCTATCTCCGTAACGACCTGTCTGCTACATGTATTTACTTACCTGCAAATGAATATGAATTACGCTGTCTGGAAAAAAAGATCGCACACACACACACACACACACACACACACACACACACACACACACACACACACACACACAAAGCAATATAATGTTTTTTTTCGTTTTAACACTGGAGAAAAGAAACATTTTAAAAGCCGCAGGAAAGTCAGTTGGAGGAAAAAGAACGAGGAAAATATTAACACTCCCGCAAACAAAATATATCCTTTCCTCTTTTTTTTTACTCTCTTTTATGAAGGTGCATCATTTATCTCTGCTTGTGTGTGTGTGTGTGTGTGTGTGTGTGTGTGTGTGTGTGTGTGTGTGTGTGTGTGTGTGTGTGTGTGTGTGTGTGTGTGTGTGTGTGTGTGTGTGTGTGTGTGTGTTTGATTACCTTCCTGTCTCTCTCTCTCTCTCTCTCTCTCTCTCTCTCTCTCTCTCTCTCTCTCTCTCTCTCTCTCTCTCTCTCTCTCTCTCTCTCTCTCTCTCTCTCTCTCTCTCTGTACCACTTTGCTTTTCATTTCTATTTTTATTTCACTTCGTTCTTTTTTCTCTCCCTTCTCCCCTCGCTCTCTCCCTCTCTCTCCCCTTATTTACCTTTCTCCCTTACTCATTCCCTCCCTCTCGACACTGTTTTTCCTCACATTTACCTTATCTCCTTTCCTCCCCCCTTTTCCTCCCTTTCATTCCCTCTTCTTTTTCGTATCATTTTCCTCTCCTCTGTTTCTCCTTCCCCTCTTCTCATTTTTATTCCCCTTTAAGCCCCTCTCTTTCTCACTAATACCCTCCCGCACTCCCTTTTTATCCCCTCGTACCCTGTTCCTCTCTCCCTCTCCTTCCTCCCCTTTCTCTCCCTCTCTCTCTCTATCCTTCTCTCCCTATTCAGCCGTCAAGGTATAATTCAGTGGTCATTCATCCTTTGTCATCCATCATGCTCTCTCTCTCTCTCTCTCTCTCTCTCTCTCTCTCTCTCTCTCTCTCTCTCTCTCTCTCTCTCTCTCTCTCTCTCTCTCTCTCTCTCCACCCGTTTATTCTCATCTTTCTCTTTGCTTTATCGTTTTCTTTCGAGCAATCACCTTATTTATCTCTCTCTCTCTCTCTCTCTCTCTCTCTCTCTCTCTCTCTCTCTCTCTCTCTCTCTCTCTCTCTCTCTCTCTCTCTCTCTCTCTCTCTCTCTCTCTCTCTCTCTCTCTCTCTCTCTCTCTCCTCCCCCCCCACACACACGCACGCAACTAATGAATAAATTAAACCCGAAATGAAATGAAACTCCCGTCCCTGGCATGGCTTGTCGACGTGAACTTTCTGTCACTCCGAGGCTTACCCCAAAATACATGACGATTTGGCGGTGATTTAAGGGATTTCATGCTTGTTTACACACGCCTATATGCTCTACCTAATAACACGTGCTTGCTCTAGGAAACATTGACTTGCTTAGGAATCGAGGGTACGGTCAATGAAACCTAAATGATGGGTAGTTTAACGAATGCATGGTGACGGAAATGGCGTGGTCAAGATAACGAAACCCTTGTCAAGTAAACGTAGATTCTGCCAAATGGTAAAATGTATGGACAAAATGAAGGAAAGGTCGAGGAGAGAAAGTTAGGATAAAAAAGGGAGAAAGACTAGAAAAGAATGGTAAGGAGGAGAGAAGGTAAGAAGAGAAGGAATGAAGGAAGAGAAAATATAGAAAAATGAGAGAGGGTATATGTTGAAAGGAAAGGATTGGAATAGGGAGAAAATAAGGAAAAAAGGAAGGTGTGTTCAAGAAAGCATATGTATTGTGTAACGAGAGAGTATAGTCCGGAAAAAAAGGTAAGTACATGGAAAAGAAGGTGTGCTCAAGAAAACGAACATATCGTCAAAATAGTGTTTGTTTTAAGGCATATGAGGCACCTCTATACTGTTACAAAATAATAAAAAGAAGAAAACAGCAATGCACTTCTCCCATAACATAAAGGAGAAAAATTATGGTGAAGAATACAAAGATAATGTCAAGAAAATTAATCAGTTGCCAATTAAACGTAGGTATTTTCAAGAAAGCGAAAGTGTGGTCAAGAAAACGTAGATATTGTCAAAGAAAATGCAAGTTTGGTAAAAGAAAACGAAGGTATGGTCAAAGTAAACGGAGGTATGGTAAAAAAAAATGAAGGGATGGTCAAAGGAAACGAAAGAATGGTCAAAGAAAACGAAGATGTGGTCAAAGAAAACGAAGATGTGGTCAAAGAAAACGAAGATGTGGTCAAAGAAAACGAAGATGTGGTCAAAGAAAACGAAGGTATGGTCAAAGAAAACGAAGGTGTGGTCAAAGAAAACGAAGGTATGGTTGAAGAAAACGAAGGTATGGTCAAAGAAAACGAAGGTATGGTTGAAGAAAACGAAGGTATGGTCAAAGAAAACGGAGGTGTGGTCAAAGAAAACGAAGGTATGGTCAAAGAAAACGGAGGTGTGGTCAAAGAAAACGAAGGTATGGTCAAAGAAAACGGAGGTGTGGTCAAAGAAAACGAAGGTATGGTCAAAGAAAACGAAGGTATGGTCAAAGAAAACGGAGGTGTGGTCAAAGAAAACGAAGGTATGGTCAAAGAAAACGAAGGTATGGTCAAAGAAAACGGAGATATAGTCAAAGAAAACGAGAAGAGTTTATTCCTGCATCGTTTTGGAATGTTAGAGAGAGAGAGAAACAATAAAATATACACAACCGGACACATGACAAAAAAAAAGATTGAATATTGGTACTACTCTCTCTCTCTCTCTCTCTCTCTCTCTCTCTCTCTCTCTCTCTCTCTCTCTCTCTCTCTCGCTCTCTCTCTCTCTCTCTCTCTCTCTCTCTCTCTCTCTCTCTCTCTCTCTCTGTGTTCGCAAGCACAAGGAGATTAAATTCTTCGGAGTAAATATTTGATCCATTTTTCATCCTCACATCACTACGACAGGCGGGGAAAGAAAAAAGATAAAGAAAGAAAAAAAAGAAAGAAAAGAGGCCAACACACACTTCCTTCATCTTCCTTCACTCTCTTCTTTCTTCCTTCCTTCTCTCTCCTTTCCTCCGTCTTTCTCTCTTCATTCTTTCTTCCTTCCTCTTTCCTCCTTTTCCTTCATTCATCCTCTTCTCCTCCCTTCCTTCTCTTCCTTCCTCCTTCCTTCTTTTCCTCATACGTTTTCTTCTTCTCCCTTCCTTCTCTTCCTTCCTCCTTCCTTCTTTTCCACATATTGTCTTCTCCTTCTTTCATTTTCTTCCTCTTCCTTCCATCTTCTCCTTTCCTTCTCTTCCTTCCTTCCTCCTTTTCCACACATTTCATTTTCTTCCTTCCTCCTCTTTCTCTCCCTTTCTCCTCTCCTCTTCCTTCCTTCTTTTCTACATGCTTCCTTCTTCTGCCTTCATCATCTTCCTCTCCCTTCCTTCACTTCCTTCCTCCTTTCCCACACAAGTTTCCTTTTTCTTCCCTCCTCTTTTCTTCCTTCTATTCAACACACTTCCATCTTCTGCCTTCATCATCTTTCTCTCCCTTCCTTCACTTCCTTCCTCCTTTTCAACAAACATTTCCTTTTCTTCTTTCCTCTTCCTCTCTCTTCATTCTCTTCCTTAACTTCTTCCTTCTTTCTTCCTCTTTTTCCAAACAATTTCCTTTTTCTTCCTTCATTCTTTTCTCCTCCCTTCCTTCTCTTCCTTCCTCCTTTTCAATACACACTTCCTTTGTCTTCCTCTTCCTCTTCTGTGCCCCTTCCTCATTTTCCTCTTGTTTCCTCTCTTCCTACTCTTCCTCTTTAATTCACCTCTCTCTGTTTCCTCATTCCTTTCCTTTCCCTATTCCATTTTCTTTGCTTCTAATTTCTTTTCCTTCTTTCTTTTCTTTCCTCCTTTTCCTATGCTTCTTTCTCTCCTACTTTCCTTTTTTTCTCTCTCCCTTTCCTGTCTTTCCTCTCATTCATTCCCTCTCTCTTCCTTTCCATTATCTTTTTTTTTCTCCTTCCTACGTTCTTTCTCCTTCTATCTTCCTTATTTTCTTCCTTCATCCATTTCTACCCTCTCTCATTTTTCTATATTTTATTTTCCTACATTAATTCTTTTCCTTCCTTCTTTCCTTCTAACCATTCTTCCGTAACCATCTTTTCCTTCTCTTACCTGCGTCTCCTCATTTCTTCCTCCCTTCCTTTCTTCTCATTTCTCTTCTCATTTCTACCCTCTCTCATTTTTCTATATTTTATTTTCCTACATTCCTTCCTTTCCTTCCTTCTTTCCTTCTAACCATTCTTCCGTAACCTCCTTTTCCTTTTCTCATCTGTCTCTCTCCCTTTCTTCCTTCCTTTCTTTCTTCTCCTCTCTCTCCTTTACTGTGTGTTCCCTCCTATATTCTCGTTTTCCTTCCCTCTTTTCGCATCTTCCTTGCATTCCAAACACATTTGTCTTGTTGTTTCCTTTCCTCTCTTCGTTTCTCCTTCACTCCTTCCTTTCTTGCACTTTACTCTTCTCCTCTTTCTCACATTTCTCCTCTGTTCATCTTTTTCCCTTCCCATATTTCTACTTTCCTATCTCCTTCCCTCTCTTACACTTTTTTTTTTACTTTCTTTCCTTCCCTTTTTTTCCTCCCTTCTACTGATGTTCCCTTCCCCTCTTCCCTTCGGCATATCTCACATTCCCTTCTACTATTCCTTCCTCTTCTGCTCCCTGCATTATCTTCCTTTCTCTTTTCTTCCTTTTATATATCTTATCTTTCAATCTTTCGTTTCTCATTCGTCTTTTCTTTCTATATCCTACTTTTCTACTTTTCTGTTTTCATCATTTTTTCCTTGTTCCATTTTCTTTCCTTTCATCTCTCTCTCTCTCTCTCTCTCTCTCTCTCTCTCTCTCTCTCTCTCTCTCTCTCTCTCTCTCTCTCTCTCTCTCTCTCTCTCTCTCTCTCTCTCTCTCTCTCTCTCTCTCTCTCTCTCTCTCTCTCTCTCTCTCTCTCTCTCTCTCTCTCTCTCTCTCTCTCTCTCTCTCTCTCTCTCTCTCTCTCTCTCTCTCTCTCTCTCTCAAACAAAGATGATTCCTAGGTTGAGAAATTTGTCATATGAACAAAGGCTTAAAGAAGTAAATTTATTCAGCCTATCAAAACGAAGAATGCGAGGTGATCTAATAGAAGTGTTTAAAATGTTCAAAGGATTCAGTGATATTAATGCGGAAGATTACTTTACAATTGATCGATCAAATAGAACAAGAAGAAATCACAATTTGAAGATAAGTGGTAAAGATTCTCGTCACGAAGCTAAACACTTCTTCTTCAATCGAGTTGTTAATGTTTGGAACTCTCTCCCTTGTGATGTCGTTGATAGTACAACAGTTCCGGCCTTCAAGAATAGAGTAGACAAGTGTTTTGAATCAACCCAGCAACTAAGATATTACTCATTGTCGTAATAACGTGAAGTTCTTTCGAATACTGGTGTCCTTGTCGCTTTTATCGCTTGGTTAGTGGTAGCAGTAATGGTAGTTCTTTCCTCTTTCCTACATAAATTCCATGCAGTTTTTCCATGCTGCATGGTTCTTTTTCCTTTCCTGCCAGCTTTGGCTGGAGGGATGGGGGGGTGGGGAGGAGCCTTCGCCTTTGCTGTCCTTCATCTTCCACCTTTGATTAGATAGTTAGTGTAGCTTGTCACAAACAACCTCGTAAGGACCAGCAGGTCTGCTGTTGTTTGTTCTTCCTTTGTGTTCCTTTGTGTTCTCTCTCTCTCTCTCTCTCTCTCTCTCTCTCTCTCTCTCTCTCTCTCTCTCTCTCTCTCTCTCTCTCTCTCTCTCTCTCTCTCTCTCTCTCTCTCTCTCTCTCTCTCTCTCTCTCTCTCTCTCTCTCTCTCTCTCTCTCTCTCTCTCTCTCTCTCTCTCTAATTTTTCTTTATTTTATCTTCCTACATTCCTTCTTACTCCTTTCTTCCTTCTCCTTCCTTCATCATCTTCCTCTCATTTTCTTCTCTTCTTTCCTCCTGTCTATCTCCTTTTCCTCTTCCTTTCCTCCCTTATTTCCTCCTGTCTCTCTCTCCTCCACATCCTTTACTCTCTCTATCCTCTTGCTCCCTTTCTCCTACATCAAACATCCTTCCTTCCATCCTTTCATCCCTCACAGCATCCTTCCATTCCTCTTCCTTCGCCTCTTCTTCTCCTTCATCCCTCTTACATCCTTCACCGGTTCCGCTTTTTCCCTTCTCCTTTCTCTCTCTCTCTCTCTCTCCCTTCCCCTCTCCCTCTCCTCACCTCCCTTCTTTCCCTCCCCCTCCCTCCTTCTCCCTACCTCCCTCCCTCCCCACAACGGCTTCAGTTCTCCCCTTAAGCTAACTGAAGCCCCGTGGTATTTCCGGTTTGTGTTATTGATGAAGGCTCGCCCTGCCCTCTCTCTCTCTCTCTCTCTCTCTCTCTCTCTCTCTCTCTCTCTCTCTCTCTCTCTCTCTCTCTCTCTCTCTCTCTCTCTCTCTCTCTCTCTCTCTCTCTCTCTCTCTCTCTCTCTCTCTCTGGCATGAAGATATTCCAGTTTGTTTTTATTTTGCTAACGTGAAGGAAGGAGGAAGGAATGGAGGTAGGAGAGAGAAGAAAGGGAGGGAGGAGGAGGAAGGAGGAAGGAGGAGGAAGAAAGGAGGGAGGAGGAGGAAGGTATCAATGAACAGTGGTTAACCTCATGATATCTGATATGGGCCTGAGACAAAGAGAGAGAGAGAGAGAGAGAGAGTGTGATGAACAAGTATATGCAATGGTTGGAGATATTGATTCTCCCCCACAATGCAGGTCAGGAGTGACGTCACGGATGACCTTTACTGACCAATGGGTGACGTGTGTGTGTGTGTGTGTGTGTGTGTGTGTGTGTGTGTGTGTGTGTGTGTGTGTGTGTGTGTGTTAGTGTTCTCATTGTCATTGTGTTTCTATTTACATGGAGTTGACCTCTTTTGACCTCTCTTTTGATCTTTCTTTTAACCTCTCCTTTGACCAATCTTTTGACCTCTTCTTCGACCTCTCTTTTGACCTCTCTTTTGACCTCTCCTTTGACCTCTCTTTTGACCTCTCCTTCGACCTCTCTTTTGACCTTTCTTTTGACCTCTCTTGTGACGTCTCTGTTGACCTCTCCTCTGACCTCTCCTTTGACCTCTCTTTTGACCTCTCGACCTCACTTTTGACCTCTCTTTTGAACTCTCTTTTGACCTCACGTTCTTTTTTTCTTTTATTGGAGCAGCGTCTAATGTTTTTGATGTTATTGTTATTGTTTTTGTTTTTTTGCCCTTGAGCTTCTTCCCTTGCTAAAAAAAAGAAAGAAAAAAAAGCAGCCTTACCACTTTTAAAAACTATTCTCTGTGTGTTGTTCTTACCCTTATATGATCTTTTTTTATAGTTTATTTCTCTCTTTTAGTTTCCCACGTTTATTGTCCACTTTTGTTTTCCCATGTTGCTGTTGTTACCGTGATGTGTTCTGTGATCTCCCTCTACCTGTTATTTCCAAGTGTTATCTTTTCCCTCCTTAAATATACTTTTATTCCTGCTTTAACCTTTTTTTTCCTTCTCTTCCGCTCAAATGTTTCCCTGCATACCTGTCTCCTTCTACACCTGTCTCCCTCTACACCTGTCTTCCCTTACACCTGTCCCCCTTCTACACCTGTCCCCCTTCTACACCTGTCCCCCTTCTACACCTGTCCCCTTCTACACCTGTCCCCCCTTACACCTGTACCACTCTACACCTGTCCCCCTCTACACCTGTCCCCCTCTACACCTGTCCCCCTCTACACCTGTCTCCCTTTACACCTGTCTCTCTCTACACCTGTCCCCTCTACACCTGTCTCCCTCTACACCTGTCCCCCTCTACACCTGTCCCCCTCTACACCTGTCTCCCTTTACACCTGTCTCTCTCTACACCTGTCCCCTCTACACCTGTCTCCCTCTACACCTGTCCCCTTCTACACCTGTCCCCTTCTACACCTGTCCCCTCTACACTTGTCTCCCTCTACACCTGTCCCCTTCTACACCTGTCCCCCTCTACACCTGTCCCCCTCTACACCTGTCCCCCTCTACACCTGTCCCCTTCTACACCTGTCCCCTTCTACACTTGTCCCCTTCTACACCTGTCTCTCTCTACACCTGTCCCCTCTACACCTGTCTCCCTTTACACCTGCCCCCCTTTACACCTGCCCCCCTCTACACCTGTCCCCCTCTACACCTGTCTCCCTTTACACCTGTCTCTCTCTACACCTGTCCCCTCTACACCTGTCTCCCTTTACAACTGGCCCCCTTTACACCTGGCCCCCTCTACACCTGTCTCCCTTTACACCTGTCCCCCTCTACACCTGTCCCCCTTTACACCTGTCCCCCTCTACACCTGTCCCCCTCTACACCTGTCGCCCTGTACACCTGTCTCGCTACACCTGTCCCCTCTACACCTGTCCCCTATACACCTGTCCCCCTCTACACCTGTCTCCCTTTACACCTGTCTCTCTCTACACCTGTCCCCCTCTACACCTGTCTCCCTTTACACCTGTCTCTCTCTACACCTGTCCCCTGAACACCTGTCCCCCTCTACACCTGTCCCCCTCTACACCTGTCTCCCTTTACACCTGTCTCTCTCTACACCTGTCCCCCTCTACACCTGTCTCCCTCTACACCTGTCTCCCTTTACACCTGTCTCTCTCTACACCTGTCCCCTTTACACCTGTCTCCCTCTACACCTGTCTCCCTTTACACCTGCCCCCTCTACACCTGTCCCCCTCTACACCTGTCCCCCTCTACACATGTCCCCTTCTACACCTGTCCCCTTCTACACCTGTCCCCCTCTACACCTGTCCCCGTCTACACCTGTCCCCCTCTACACCTGTCTCCCTTTACACCTGTCTCTCTCTACACCTGTCCCCTCTACACCTGTCCCCTTCTACACCTGTCCCCCTCTACACCTGTCTCCCTTTACACCTGTCTCTCTCTACACCTGTCCCCTCTACACCTGTCCCCCTCTACACCTGCCCCCCTCTACACCTGTCCCCCTCTACCTGTCCCCTCTACACCTGTCCCCCTCTACACCTGTCCCCCTCTACACCTGTCCCCCTCTACACCTGTCCCCCTCTACACCTGTCCCCCTCTACACCTGTCCCCTTCTACACCTGTCCCCTTCTACTCCTGTCCCCCCTTACACCTGTACCACTCTACACCTGTCCCCCTCTACACCTGTCCCCCTCTACACCTGTCCCCCTCTACACCTGTCCCCTTCTACACCTGTCCCCTTCTACACCTGTCCCCCCTTACACCTGTACCACTCTACACCTGTCCCCCTCTACACCTGTCCCCTTGCACGCCTGCCTCTTTACACACATCCAGGTCAGCCAATTACGTGACGAGTTGCTTTCTCTTTCCCTAACATTAGTATTGCTTCTCCCTTCCTCTTCCTCTTCCTCTTCCTTCTCTCTGCTCTTTACTTTCCTTCCTTTTTATTTTCCTTCGACTCCTTTCCCCCTTGCCTCTTATACTTCCTCTCTAATTTCCTTTCTGTTTTTTTTTTACTTTTATTTCCCTCCTAGTCGCTTTTATTTCATTTTCTAGATATCTTTTTTTCTATCCTCTTTTCAATGTACAGCTTTCCTCTCCTCCTGTCACTATGCCGCCCTTAATTAACATGGTACAGGTAAATCTCACGTCCACCTGTTTCCTCTGTGCGCGGGTAACAAGCCACACAGGCCTCAACACAACACCGGTTAGTCCAGCAAATGTAGAGGTCACCGCGCGGCCATCTGTCAACCTGTCCGAGCTCTCATTGCCTCTGCCACCTGTGATTAATTACCAGGTGTGTGCAACTCCGCTCTGGGGCAACGCTAAATTTAAATCCGCCCGAGTCACATCCACAGGGTCAGCGGTGCCTTGTCTCACCCGCCTCATCTCACCCGCTTCTCTGAGCTCTGGGTGGTGGTAAGGCTGCTGGCACACCTCACGACCTGTCAGTCAGTTCATGAATTACTCCGGGCCAACTCTGTGTGCTGATTGGGTGCTTGGACTTGTGACGTCATCCTCGTAAAGGCCAATCACGTGACGAGTTGCCTCCTCCTTCACTAACATTATACTCCTGATTAGTTTCATTTTCCATCCTTTCTTTCCTCTTTTCTTCTTTTGTTTTTCCTTCACACCCATTTTTCCTTTTCTCTCTTACTTCCTTCCTAATTTAATTCCTTCCTTTCTCTCCTCCCTTTCAGCATTCCTTCCTCTCCTTCTTTTCTTCTTATCTTCCTCCCTTTCTTACCTTCATCACCTTTCTTTCCTTCCCTTAATGATTCTTTCCTCACTAACTGATGACTGACGGACTGACTGACTAACTGAAAGCTGAACTAATGATCTAACTGACTGATTGGCTGATAGCTTCATAAACTGACTTGCTGACTGATTGACTGACCAAACTGAGTGTAGACTGAATGTTTGTAATACGGAAAATATGGCGATTAACTGAAAACACTGACTGGCTGACCAACTGACCAACTGACTGACTAAAGGACGACCATGCTAACGTACTGACTAACGGACGGGTTGGCTGACTTTTCGACTGACTGACTAAATGACTGCCTGACTTATGTATGAGCCTTGTGCTGACTGCTGACTCGTGACGCAGAAAGAGAGAGAGAAAAAATAAAACACGAGTAAACTTTCTTTCGCTATTTTTTTTTTTTTTGGCGCCTTTGTTTATCGCGTGACATTTCCTCGTCGAATTTAGAACGTTTTTTCACCAATTTTCTCGCAATACATTCACACTTATTTTGGGCAAAGGTGAAGATGGACAGACCCGGTTATCCACACACACACACACACACACACACCTTCATATCATATTTCACGATCTTTACTCTCATTCTCAAAATTACAGGAAGGGGAAGAGAGAGAGAGAGAGAGCAATACATACCCTAAGGCTGTTGCATACATGTATAAGGCAATAAAAGTTTGGTTTGCACAGGGGAGCGAAAAGGAGGAAAAGGAAGAGGAGAAGGAGGAGGAATAGAGGGAAAGGAAAACGTGACGGAAGGGAAGGTCGAGGAAAATGGCCAATATGTGGGTTGAGGAGGAGGAGGAGGAGGAGGAGGAGGAGGAGGAGTAGGAGTAGGAGGAGGAGGAGGATATAGGGGAAGAGGAGAGATGGAAAAAAAAGACAGAGGAAGGTAACCTAGAGCGAGTAGTAGTAGTAGTAGTAGTAGTAGTAGTAGTAGTAGTAGTAGTAGTAGTAGTAGTAGTAGTAGTATGTCATGTATTATTATCATCATTGTAAAGGTGAGTATATTTATAGCAATGATCAGGAGCAGAGTGATGATATTAATGATAATGATAAAAGAAGAAAAAGAAAAAAATATATAATGAAAAATAGAAAAAAGAAAAAAAGGACAAAATATACATAAAAAGATTAAAAAAAGAAAGAAATGGAGGCAAAGGTGGAGGTTGTGGAGCGAAGGAATGAATAAGACTGTGAGAATTAAAACCGTCCACCACCACACAATCACCACCACCACAGCCACTACCACCATTCCACCACCACACCATCACCACCACCACAGCCACTACCACCATTCCATCCACCACATCCATCACCACTATTTCTACGGTCCCCACAATCATTAGAGACACCTTAGTCATGACCACCATAACCACCAAAACCAACACCATCTTCATATCCCCGTCAATCTTCACCAAAACCACCACTATGACCACCACCACCATCACTACAACCATAACCACAACCATCATCACTTCCACCTGAACTACCATATAAACTGTACCACTAACATCACCACCTCCACCACCAGCTAAATTATACCACCACTACTAAAATCACCACCACCACCACTACCACCACCACCATGACCTTCAATTCTCCCTCTCTCCCTTGCCTGTTCCATAAGTAAATACCTGAAGCCGTGATAGACATTTCAGCAAGAATGTATCGTGTCTCCGCGCCTCCGCCAATCAGAGGCTGCCGCTGAGTCCGGGGATGACGTCATAGGTGACATTAGGCACCATTACGTCACTGATGGTATTTGAGGGAGGCAAGGCAAGGCGTCACTACTGGTATTTGTCATCACCCGCCCTGAGTGACTGGCTGGCCCATCTGTATTCTCTCTCTCTCTCTCTCTCTCTCTCTCTCTCTCTCTCTCTCTCTCTCTCTCTCTCTCTCTCTCTCTCTCTCTCTCTCTCTCTCTCTCTCTCTCTCTCTCTCTCTCTCTCTCACACACACACACACACACACACACACACACACACACACACACACACACATCCGCCAATACCATGTGACTGGCCTGTTGATTGTTATCTTTTACTCACTACCCCCCCTCCCCCCTTCACACCCACACACCCACCCACACACACACACACACACACACACACACACACACACACACACACACACACACACACACACACACACACACACACACACACACACACACACACCCCACCACCACACACACACAGGTCGACTAATTGGACACAAGCACAACGAGTAGGCATTCCCGGATGAACTAAACAAGGTATTTGAGTGGTATTAATAGCGCCGAAGTCGAGTTTGTAAAAGACAAATGCAATTTAATCACTTTACAAAAAATAGAAATTATATAATATCGCGCTTACGGAGACTAAGCTGCATGATGATGAGTTGTACTGCAAGCTTGAAAGTAAGATCAGGGTATGAAATGAAGTGTTCGTATTCGATTACACAAGTCTTGTATTCCTCCATCCCTGAACCTAACCTACCCCAACAAAATCACAAAAGTTACCATACGTCTTTACTCAGAAAAAGTCATCTTTGCTTTCTTACTAAGTAGACTTCTTATATAACAAAGTGAAGGCCTTCTTGTTAATTTATGCTGTACGTTTCTGGATATCATGAGTTTGAAAATTCCCTAAACTTAACTTAACCTAACCTACTCTAACAAAAGCCCAAACAGTTACCATACGTCTTGACTCTGAAAAATCATCTATTCTTCCTTACAAATGAGACTCTATATAACATCATGAGTTCTTCCTTTGTTAATTTATGGAACAATTAGCCGCCTATCATGTTTGAAAATTCTCTAATCTTAACCTAACCTAGCAAAACCCCGAACAGTTATTATACGTCTTGACTCAAAATGCATATATGCTTCCTCAGTAATGAGACTTATTATCTAACAAAGGGAGGTCTTTCTTGGTTAATTTATGCTATAAGTTTCTGGCTATCTTGTGTTTGAAGATACCGTAAATTAACCTAACCTAACCCGATAGATGGAGGCGGAGGCGGTGGGCGAGTGGTCAGCGCGCGAACTAGTTCACGTCTGACCGAACGTCGTAGAACTCAACTTTCTGGGAACTGAAATTAGATGTGTATTCACATCTTCACTTTTATAAGTTTAATTTTGTTTAAATGTGATAAATACAACGCACTCATTTACTGTAAAGAATTCGACAAACTTCTTTTCCAAGCCTTCTTGAACCAAAATCTCACCCTGTGTTTCTGCTTGCTACCTTAAGTTTGTTCCTCACCAAACCTCCACCTCACTGAGCACTAAAGCATTACATTTGCCACACGACAGTACCTCCATGGGCACCAACAAACAGACTTCAGTTTTCAAAGACCGTGCATTGCAAGGGCAAAGGTTTAGTAATCAATGGCGGCCTGGCCATTACCGCGGATATTCTTAGCACCCTTGCTCGGGGGTGACCCTGATGGCCGCCGCAACCAGGCACTTCCTCGCAGGCGGGTATTAAGTGTTGGTTGAAACTTCGGGTCATTTTCGAGGGAGGCAGCCGCTAACCCACCCTGCTGGCCCATGGCTTTGTTGTGAGGGGTACTATACTGTAGTTTAGTTAAATCTGTTTATGTCGCCGCTACTGGACTAGACCGTTCCAGCACGCAAACCTGCTGCCCACGCCAAGGTGCTTCTCCGTGATGAGGAATAGATTGATTGATTGATTGATTGATAGTTTATTGTTGCAGGTAAGCAACAAGGGAGAAGGGAGGAACATGCCATCCTAGCCCCCAGGCAGGACAGAGTGTGATTATATAACTAGTAATACATGTGTAGGTAGCACCATGAAACTAAAAAGATACAAAGGTAGGTGATGATAATGATAATAATAACAGTAAGAGGCCGAGGACGTGCCTGCCTAGTGATGGGCTACAACACACAGCTCGAGACAAAGGGCTCCTAGGCACACATAACTGACAAGGCTTTCGTAGGAGTTGAGGGCATTTCCAGGGGTAGTTTCGTGACCCTGGTGGTAGTTTGACCCTTCTTCTGTACCATGCGCCTAGAAAAGCGCTCATGGGGACCCGACTGATCTCCTTTTTTACTTTTGAGGGAGTTAAGATGACAGTGGAAGCGTCTGAGAATGACAACCTAAGAGCACGAACAAATCCAACCCAACCCCGCTCTCTTTCACCCCGCCTCGCCGGGTTGGCAGGCGAGGCGATGTGGGGTGAGGCGGGGTGAGGTGGGGTGAGGTGAGGCGAGGTGGGGTGAGGCGGGGTGAGGTGGGGTGAGGTGAGGCGAGGTGAGGAGCGTGTTAATTACAGGTCACGTTATGGGCTTCATTAATACGCGTGTGTGGGCTCTATGCACCCTGCTCATGATGAAGCCCCTTTTGTTTCTGCCTGCTTCTTTAATTTTTTTTCTATTCCTAGCTTAATATATATATATATATATATATATATATATATATATATATATATATATATATATATATATATATATATATATATATATATATATATATATATATATATATATATATATATATATATATATATATATATATATATATATATATATATATATATATATATATATATGTATATATATATATATATATATATATATATATATATATATATATATATATATATATATATATATATCCACCTGTAGCGCCGGTAGGCTTTCTTCAGGGGTCTGGTGGTCGGCCCAAGCCCGTCATGGCGCAGGCAATTTTTATAGTGGAGCCAGTTATGCTTGGCTCATGCTGCCCCCCGGAACTCATTCTTGATTCACTTGGACGGTTTCTTCTAGAGTCCGGGTTGATGGGTGGTCTTCAGGACAGCATGTGGGTAGTCTTAGGCCATTCGGCGGTGACTGAAAAATCCAAGGTGGCGGATTCGAACCGACGTCGTCCATGACGCGGTGAAAGCGGGGCCTGTACGCTAATCACTCAGCCACCATCATTTGTCTACTTTGCTCTGATTATTTTGCATTTGTTTGTGTTGTTGTTGTTGTTGTTGTCGGTGGTGGTGATGGTGGTGACAATAGAGGTGGTGGTGGCTTCCTTCTCCCCTCCTCCTCCTCTTCCTCTTCTTTTTCTTCTTCTTCTCCTCCTTTGTTTTCTTTTCCTTTCTTTTCCTTTCTTTTTTCTTTCTTTTTGTCTTTCTTCGTTTTTTTCTTTTTTTCTTTCTTCTTTTTTCTTTCTTCCTTTTCTTTCTTGCTTTTCTCTTTCTTCGTTTTCTCTTTTCTTTTTTTTTCTTTCTTCTTTGTTCTTTTTTTCTTTCTTCTTTTTCTCTATCATCTTTTTTTTCTTTTCTTCTTCTTTTTCTTCTTTTTCTTGTTTTCTTCTTTTTTCTTCATATTTTTTCTTCTTTTTCATCTTTTTCTTCATCTTTTTCTTCATCTTTTTTTCCTCTTTTCTTCTTCTTCTTCCTCTTCTTCTTCTTCTTCTTCTTATTATTATTATTATTATTATTATTATTATTATTATTATTATTATTATTATTATTATTATTATTATTATTATTATTATTATTATTATTATTCTCCTTCTTCTTCTTATTTTTATTATTATTATTCCTCCTCCTCCTCCTCCTTCTCCTCCTTCTTCCCCTTCTCCTCCTTCTCCTCCTCCTCCTCCTTCTTCCTCTACTTATTGTCTTCCTCTTCCTTTTCCTCCTGCGACATAATTTACTCCTCACAATAAGCTACTTAGTGGTTCAGGCTGGCTACCTCTAATGGCCCCGCCTCCTCAGCCTCATCATGTTCCGCTCATTATCTGATTCCCTTTTTAATTATCTTTTTTTTTGCGTGAATTACTTAGCGCGTCCTCAAAGCGCGGCTCAATTAGCGCTAATATTCCGCTAAATTTGTTTAATAAGACTCTAATCTGAGCGACGATAAGAAGAAAAAAAATAAAGGAAATGGTGTGTGTGTGTGTGTGTGTGTGTGTGTGTCTCCCCCAAGCGTTGTGTTGTCATGGCTGTGACCTGATGCTAGTGACATTATATTAAAGATTGCTGTCCTCTCTCTCTCTCTCTCTCTCTCTCTCTCTCTCTCTCTCTCTCTCTCTCTCTCTCTCTCTCTCTCTCTCTCTCTCTCTCTCTCTCTCTCTCTCTCTCTCTCTCTCTCTCTCTCTACGTTATATATTATTTTTCCTATTTTATGCTGCACAAGAGACATTTCAAGGACAAAAGTAAAGCTAGGGAAAAAATAAAACATATGAAATCCGAGTACGGTAAATAATGTCAAAGGAATATGTTGGAGAGGCGTCTTGATAATAAAAGCCTTCACGTCATGGGAAAGATAAAATACATATATATGAGGAATGTTCTTGTTTTTTTTTACAGCAAAGGAGACAGTTCAAGGGGGTAAAAAAAAGAAAACAATATTAAAGAAAAAAAGCCCGCTGTTTACGAGTGAATATGATGAATTAAGGAAAATGTTTGGTAATTCTCCCATTAATAAGAGTTTGGACGGCACGGGGATGAGTTATTTTGTTAAGTCGTGCGAATCGAGGCCACAGGAGGGGTGGAAGCATGCAGTGAGTAAATTCAGTTGTCTTAAGAGTTGCCATAAACAGTTAGTAAATTCAGTTGCCATAAGCGTTGCCATAAGAGTTGGCATAAGAGTTGCCGTAAGCAGTTAGTAAATTCAGTTGCCATATGAGTTGCCATAAGAGTTGCCATAAGCAGTTAGTAAATTCAGACCAGTAGTTAGTAGATTCAGAAGAGCAGTTGCCATGAAAGGAACAGTGAAAGATAGCAACACTGGGTCGAAATATTAATCGTAAAAGACAGTCTGAGAGAATTGGAGTTGGTGAGGCGAAAATTATTGATAACGTTTTCCAGAAGAGCTGTTTACGTCGATCTTCTTCTAGACAAGGGATAAATGTTCCTTACAGGGCATCTACATTTGGGAAAATTAATTGTTGGAGACGACTAAAACGTCTAACCTCGAGGAAGTTGACGGGATATGAAATCTGTAGTTGATTTAAAGACAGGCTGAAAAAGTTAACTGTAGCGAAAGGAAGACAATTTTGTTTAAACCAACGAATAGGTGGTAGATGACTACGATATCTTGTGGAGGTGTCAAATTGAGAAATTGAGCTTCTGAGTACTAACGGTCACTAAGTCCCTTCTGCCCCAGTTTGAAATTGCAGGCTCAGGTGTTAAACGATGTTGGATTCATACCTATGTTGTGTACTTCCTTTTATATTTGTCTTTTGTTAAATGATGAGGAATGCGTTTGTTAGGAAAAATAAAGATCATTCATGAGTAACGAAGTGAATGAATGAACAGAGCTCTTTTTCAAACACTGTTGATAAGGAGTTGAACAGTGACGGTCTACTACAGATCGGCCAGAAAGGAAACTGTAGTTAAACGTACAGGGAGAGGGATGTAATCCGTATGAGGGTAATGAAAAGAGCCAATGTTTGTGCCAGAGTCTGTTCAAAGCCTTTGAGATGTCTCAGGCAACATCAAAAGAGTCTTACAGATACGCTTACAAGAGGGTGACTACGAATCAGCTAGGAAGGGAAAGTAACCGGTAAAATGCTCCTAACATGGTCTTTTTTTTTTTACGTCTATGCCTATAGCGCCGGTAGGCTTGCTTGAGGGGCCTGGATGGTATTCGGCTCCAGCCCTTCATGGCGCAGGCAAGTGTTTATAGTGGCGCCATCTTCTCTTGGCTCATGCTGCCCCCAGGAAATCGTTCTTGATTCACTTGGACGGTTTCTTTTATAGTCCGGGTTGATGGGTGGTCTTCAGGACAGCATGTGGGTAGTTTTAAGCCACTCGGCGGTGACTGAAAAATCCAAGGTGGTAGCGTGGGGATTCGAACTCGCGTCGTCCATCACGTGATGAATGTGGGCCCAGCACGCTACCACTCATCCACCGCCTACCCTGGTCTGTACTGACGGCCAGAGAAATGGTCAAAGGTTGATACATGGCTATGCTTAACATGAGACACAGATGAAGAAGCTATCACTCTCCTCTCCAACCGGAAATCGAACTTAGGGCCTGTGAATCGAACCAACGTGCTCATCATTGCGCTACGGAGTGTATTATTCACCATGGTTTAATCACGCGCTGGATAAGCAATTATCAGCCCCTCCACCAGTGTCCTCCCCGAGTGAGCTAGTCTCCATTACAACAAGGTATCGAACCCAGGATCTCTCGGTTGGTAGTCGAGGGTATTTACCACTGCACCATGAAGCATCGGGGGGGGGAGAGAGAGAGAGAGAGAGAGAGAGAGAGAGAGAGACCCTCCTTCCCTTCCGCGTCCCTTTCCCTCCAATCCCCTGATGAGCTTTGGACGGTAAATATAAAGGGAGGAAGAGGGGAGAAGGGGAGAGATGAGGAGAGTGATAATGGGGAGGAGAGAGCAGGGGAGATGGCCATTGGTGGTGGTGGTGGTGGTGGAGGTGGTGGTGGTGAGAGGGTTGCCTATTCGCTGAGCAGTTCGTGACGTCACTAAAATCAATGACGCCAAATTGCGTCATCAAGACCTCTCGCTGACAGGTTGTGACTCAAACAGGTGTAAATACCGCACAGGAGATCCCGGAAGAGGGGGAAGAGGAGGGGGAGGAGGAGGAAGAAATGCAGGAAGAGATGAGGAGGAAGATCAGGGGAAGAGGAAGAAGAGGACAAATGAAGGACAACGACGCAACGAGTATAACAATTTAACGAGAGAGAGAGAGAGAGAGAGAGAGAGAGAGAGAGAGAGAGAGAGAGAGAGAGAGAGAGAGAGAGAGAGAGAGAGAGAGAGAAACTGCTTGAAAAATACCGTCGCATGATCAAGCAGTATAAACGAAAAACGGATGCCAGTAACATCATAATCTCAGGAATCCTCCCGAGGGTCGGTGCCGAATCTAACTTTTACTGTAAGGCCTTCAGCACGAACAACAGACTTCAGTCTCTTTGCTCACAAGAAAACGTCCAGTTCGTTAACTTGTGGAACAATTTTTACTAGGATTCGGACTTGCTCCTTGCCGATGGCATCCACTTAAACACTGTTAGAGCAGCCCGTTTCAGGAGGCTGCTCTGTGACCAAGTGGCTCTTCGAAAGTCAAAAAACGCGAAGGTGAGAACATCAGCAGCTCCACCGTGAGGGAGCACTCAACCCGCGCAACCCCCGACTCGAATCATGTTAAAGCTTGCTATATAAACGCTCGTAGCCTACGTAACAAATTTGAAGATTTAGAAGCACTCGCAGCTACAAATCATTTTCACATCATCGGAGTCACAGAATCTTGGATAGACACTTCGAATAGAGATATCATTGCGGAATATAGATTACCGGGTTATACGATTTTTAGTCACGAAAGAGAGAATAGACAGGGTGGAGGCGTTATCTTATATTATATCCACAACTCTCTCCATCCAGATATTATAACCAATGTAGACACGGTCTTCATTGAAATTAAAAATAAGTCTCGTAAAATAGAGTAGTTGGACTAATCTATAGACCGCCAGGGCAGCCTCTTGATATCGACCACGCGTTAAGTGAATTAATATTAGAAACAAGTAGCAGTTGCGAGGCAGTAATTGTGGGGGACTTTAACTTGCCAGTGAAAAGATGGGGCGAACCGTTGAACTCTCATAAAGGGCTCGACCTGTACACAAATTTATTAGAAAGTGATTTACATCAACACGTTCAAGAACCGACTCAGGAAAATAATATACTTGACCTTATCTTTTCAACGACAGCTGTTCTAGTTAACGAAGTAAATGTCGATCCAGTTTTTAGTTCTAGTGATCACCGAATAATCACATTCAATATCAAGATGAATGAAAGTAAAGTAACTCCAAGTAAAGAAAATGTGCCTGATTAACAGAGAGGGAGTTTCGTAAGACTCCGATCAATTCTAAATAATTCTGACTGGACTGTAATTTCTATGGAAACAGATATTGATAAATCGTGGGGGGCCTTCACCACAATTTTGAGCAATGGCACAAGCATATGCGTACCCTATCGTAACAGACGTTCAACTATTAAGAAGAAACCCAAATGGTGGAATAACGAAATTAAAACTAGCCTCCCTTTTTAAAAACGCGTATACAGTAGATACATATAAACTCAGAGTGAGGTTGACAAACTAGATTTGGACAGATTTCGCCGCGAAACCAAGAAATTAATAAAACGAAGCAAGAAAAATCTTGAAGAATATATATCGGAAACAACTAAATCTAATCCTAAAGAGTTTTTAGCTATGTAAATAGTAATAAAAAAGTCACTCACATGTAGTATCGGACCGCTTGCTAATGAAAATAGTAACCACACGAACGATGAAAATGAAATGGCTACAATCCCAAATAACTTTTTCGCATCCGGATTTACCGACGAAGATTGTTTATCACCTCAACCACCGGAGGTTAGAAGGACCGAAAAGATTTTAAATGGCGTGCTCAACGTAGAAAGTGACATTTTACGCACAACTGAAAAGATTAAAGTAGGCAAAGCTCCTCGTTCAGACAAAACTACCCCTAGAGTTTTAAAAGAAATCAAACATCAAATTTGTAAACCGCTCTCTATCTTATTCAATAAATCTTTAACAGAAATGTCACACCAATTTTCAAAAAGGGGGACAAGTCTCATCCAGGAAACTATCGACCAATGGACCGTATTGGCTATACAGGCAGCGCCACACGTGGCCACTCAGTGAACTGTCAAAGCAGTACTTTCCATAGAGCTAAAGTTATGTACTAGAGTGCGTCTGAGGCTGCCTCCTGGATACAAGGCCTTGGTGCCGCCACCGCTCCAAGCCAACGACTGCACACACTTTACTCCTACCCGATTTCCTGACTCTACTATTTGACATGGAGAAAAACTGATATCGGGTAGGAGTGAAGTGTGTGCAATTATCGGTTTGGGGCGACGGCGGCATCATGGCCGTGTATCCCTGAGACAGTCTCAGACGCACTCTAGTCTATAGCTTGAACTCTTAAAAATACAGCTTAGGGTTGAGTGGCCACATGTGGCGCTGCCTGTATAGCCAATACGGTCCATTAGCCTGACATCGACTGTTTGTAAGTTAATGGAGACTTTCATTCGCGACAATATGGTGAAATTCTCCGAAGAAAATAATATAATAAATAATTCGCAACATGGCTTCCGTAGTAAACGTTCGTGTTTAACTAACTTACTTGATTTTTTTTATATTATATTTTTGAGGTGTTCGATGAAAGCAGATCAGTAGATATCATATATCTGGATTTTCAAAAGGCATTTGATAAGGTCCCCCATAAACGGTTGCTCAGTAAACTATTGGCACACGGTATCTCAGGTAACATTCACAATTGGCTTGCGGACTGGCTCTCTGAGCGGAAACAGAGTAATTCTAAACGGGGTTTCATCTACCTGGCTCGATGTCAGAAGCGGCGTACCTCAAGGATCAGTGCTTGGTCCCATGCTCTTCTTAATTTATGTTAATGATATCGATGATGGGCTCACTAGTAAAATATCAAAATTTGCGGATGACACAAAAATCGCTCGTAAGGTAACTACGACACTCGACGAAGAAGCTTTACATTCAGATCTAGATCGACTTGCACGTTGGGCCAATCAATGGCAAATGAAATTTAACGTTGACAAATGTAAAGTGTTGCACATCGGAAAAAATAACAATCGCGTTCAGTACGTAATGAATGGCCATCAACTTTTTGCAGTAAGTAAAGAAAAGGATCTTGGAATCACTATATCAAGCGATTTAAAGCCCAGTCAGCATTGTTAAGAGGTATTTAAAACCGCAAACAAATTGGTTGGCTTCATCGGACGAGTCTTTAATAATAAATCGGAGAAAGTAATATTAAAACTGTATAATTCGCTGGTTCGACCCCATCAAGAGTACTGTGTACAGTTTTGGTCTCCCTATTACAGAAAAGACGTAGAAAAGTTAGAACGGGTTCAACGAAAAGTAACAAAAATGATTCCTAGGTTGAAAAATTTATCTTATGAACAAAGGCTTAAGGAAGTAAATTTATTCAGCCTATCAAAACGAAGAATGCGAGGCGATCCAATAGAAGTGTTTAAAATGTTTAAAGGATTCAGTGATATTAATGCGGAAGATTACATTACAATTGATCGATCAAATAGAACAAGAAGAAAAAACAATTTCAAGGTAAGTGGTAAAAGATTCTCGTCGCACGAAGCTAAACACTTCTTCAATCAAGTCGTTAATGTTTGGAATTCTCTACCCTGTGATATCGTTGATAGTACAACAGTTACGGCCTTCAAGAATGGATTAGACAAGTATTTTGAATCCAACCAGCAACTAAGATATTACTCATTGTCGTAATAACATCAAGTTCTTTCGAATATTGGTGTCCTTGACCGTTTTTATCGCCCGGTTAGTGGTAGCAGTAATGGTAGTTCTTTCCAATTTCCTACATAATTTCCCTGCAGTTTTTCCATGCTGCATGGTTCTTTTTCCTTACCTGCCAGCTTTGGCTGGAGGGAGGAACCTTCGCCTTTGCTATCCTTCATCTTCCACCTTTGATTAGATAGTTAGTGTAGCTTGTCGCAAACAGCCTCGTAAGGAACAGCAGGTCTGCTGTTTGTTTTTCCTTTGTGTTCCTTTGAGAGAGACTGACTCACGACCACTGACAGACTCGTAAGTTATTCATGAAGCCGCCAATATAAACATGATGAATAAAACGAAAGAAAACGATATGCGCCCAAGTAAATAATATTAAACAAAGGACGTTAGTGTTTTGTTGTTATTGGTGGTGGTGGAGGGGTGGCGGGTGTGATGGTGATGGTAATGGCGCGTGCAGTTATGATCATTATGGAAGCGTCTTACTGGTGGACGTGGTGGTGTTGGTCTGATAGTGTTGAGGTAATGGTGGTGGTGTGGTAATGGTGGTGGTGGTGTGGTAATGGTGGTGGTGGAGTCAATACTGAGTGAGGTGGTGCTTGGATCATGCATAATGTGTTGGGATACGACTCTCTCTCTCTCTCTCTCTCTCTCTCTCTCTCTCTCTCTCTCTCTCTCTCTCTCTCTCTCTCTCTCTCTCTTTGTCCTCAAACACACACACACACACACACACACACACACACTCACACACACAAGCGGGGCTAGAAACCTTTCAGCTGTAGTACGTTTGTCATAATTTATGGTAATGTGAAAAATGACCGCTGAGAATCTGTGTTGCAAATTATCAGTCAGATTTTTTGGAGGTATACGTGAATTATATTTCAATGTGTACCTGTAAGAAAACTATGAATATTTCCAAAATTAACAAGTTTTATCGCTTTTGATGTTTGGTGACAAACAAATTTGCTATGTCACATTCCCCTCCTGGCACTACGCCTCCGTGGTGCAGTTGTTAGCACGACACAAATGTGAAGTCAGTTTTGGCGGGACCCGAATCTCTTCACAGCACTATAACATCACACCCAACACAACACTCTCTCCCTCATATGTCATCTACGTACTATTTGCGATAGTGTATCAAAATAATAATTAGTTTGAGTTTCAAATTACTAATAAAGTCGCAGACAGCTGTTTTGTTAATTTATAAAGTGACTGATTATTAAACACCACTGCCGCTGCCATCCGCGGAGAAAAGTAAACAGCTGTCTGCGAGACCCACACCCACACCCACACACACACACACGGAGGCGGTGGCTGAGTGGTTAGGGTGCCAGCGCTGCGTCCAGGAGTACGCATGTTCGAGTCCTGCCCACCGGCACAGCTGGGATTTTTAAGTCACCTCCGAGTGGCCCAAGACTACCCACATGCTGTCCTGAAGACCACCCATCAACCCGGACCCCATATTCTCTCTAAAAAGAGAGGCTCAAAGATGAGCTCCGGAGGGCTGCATGAGCTAAGCAAGATGGCACCTCTATAAACACTTGCCTGCGCCATAACGGCCTGGGGCCCCACTAAGAAAGCCTATCGGCGCCATTGGCCGAAACGAAAACTCACACACACACACATACACACACACACACACACATAAACACACACACACACGCACAAGTACCAGTAACAATGAGTAAGAGACACAGGTAACAATAGAGACGAGAGGGCAACATCAGGGCAATAAAGACAGCCTTGCCAGGTATCACAGCACCCTCACAGACACCCAGTCAGCCATCTCAGCGCCAGAAGTAGAGCCAGGCGGCCTGCAGGGTGACAACGATGCAAGCACCCAGCAGTAGGTGGCAGGTGCGGGAGAGGCCACGGCAGACGGGCACGAACCAGGGCCGGCGTCTGATCACCTGCACCAGCTTGTGTTCCTTCCCGTGTAGCGGCAACATGTCTGGCGGGGACCCACTCCACCACACGACGGACGACCCACGTTCACCCCACGCAGGCCTCCTTACCCCCGCCACACGGCCACGGTCACAGCCACTCCCACTCCCCGTACACGCTGCCGCAGTCTCCCTGGGGCTTGCGGAGACGGGGGCGGGGGCGGTAGCCGGCTGGCTGGGTGCGGGAGAGGGACCGGGCAGGGCCGCCTCTGAGCCCGCTTCAGGGATGGAGTTTTTCGCTCGGTGCATCGTGACTTTGTGGGATTTGGAATATATTCATGTGGGAGGAGGAGAAGGAGAAGAAGGAGGCGGAGGAGGAGGAGGAGGCTGGGTGAAAGAGAAACAGTCTTGACAGAGGGACAGAGTGATTCAGTGTGCGGATAAAGGAAAAAGGAGAGGGAGGGGAGAGAGAACGAGGGAGAGGGAGAGGGACTTTGGAGGAGTAAGATGCACCAGATAGTAAAAGATGGAAAGGACTCATCACGAAAACCGACCCCCAGCCATGAAGGGAGGCGAGGCAGGAGAAAAGTGAGAGATACGGCGCGGGGGAGGAGCAGGAGGCGGAGGAGGAGGAGGAGGCAACAGGAAGGAAGGGAGGAGGCGGCGCTTTCCTTAACATCTTTCCCGTTGCTTTCCTCCTCCTATTCCTCCTCCCATTCCTTCCTTCTATTCCTCGTCCATGCTTTTTTCCTCCTGCTCCTCCTTCCCTTAGACTTAGAACATTCCCCAACTATTTATGTGACACAGCATCCCTTCCTCTCTCCCTTACTTCCCCGGCACGGTTACTACTGCACCAGAACTCGGCACGCACACACTCACACACACACACACACACACACTCTCTCTCTCTCTCTCTCTCCCGAACTTCTCCACCCTCTATTTTCCCAGGTCTCTCTCCCCCATCACAACTCTTACTTTGCACTCGCCGCTCCCCTCCCCAATCTATTCTTCAACCCCCTTCCTTCACCCTCTCCCCAATTCCCCTCCAGTACCAACGCCAACCCATCCAATCACCAGCAGCACCACTACCACCACCTCGTTTAATCCCCCTTCCACTTCCCTCCATCATCGGACCCTCCACAAAAACGTAAAAGAAAGAGGGAGAGAAAGGTAAACAGGGAGAGTGGAGAGCAGGGAGCGAAGGAAGGAAGAAGAGAAAATAAATGGGTAAAAAGATGAAGTAAACAAGAAGTGGTCAGCAAGCAAGCAAGTAAGGAAAGAAGAAAGGAAGGGATGCGATAATGTAGAATGGAAGGAAGGAAGAAGGGAGGAAGGGAAGACAAGTGATAATATAATGAGTTCTTTTATCATATTTTTTTTTGTCATTTTTTCTCTATAGATGAATGTGAAAAGCTTTGATATTCTAACCCAAACTTCTCCTTCCCTTTTTCTTTCGTCTGTCACTCCTAACTTAGTAACTCTTCAACTCTTCCTCTACTTCTCTCCTTCCTTCAAACCTTCTACTTTTTTCACTCTTCCCCTCCTTCATTCTACGCTTCCTACACACCATCCCTTCACTCCTTCCTTCGAAATCTCCTTCTATTTCCTTCCATTCCTATTTCATCCTGTTTCTCTTATTCCTTCTTCTTTCTCCCAGTCTAATTTTCTTCACTTCTCCTTCATCCCACGCCTCCTACACACCATCCCTTCACTCCTTCCTTCGAATTCTTCCTTCTATTTCTTTCTATTCCTATTTCTCCTGTTTCTCCTATTCCTTCTCCTTCACCCCAGGCCTCCTATATACCACCCCTTCACTCCTTCCTTCGAATTATCCCTTCTATTTCTTTCTATTCCTATTTCCTTCTGTTTCTCCTATTCCTTCTTCCTTCTCCCTGCCTAATATTCCCATTTCTCCTACATACCATTCCTTCACTCCTTCCTTCGCATTCTCCTTTCTATTTCCTTCTATTCCTATTTCTTCTGTTTCTCCTATTTCTTCTTCCTTCTCCTTGCCTAGTATTCCTATTTCTCCTACATACCATTCCTTCACTCCTTCCTTCGCATTCTCCCTCCCATTTCTTTCTATTCCTATTCCTGTTTCCTCCTATTTCTCCTATTCCTCTTTCTTTCTCCCTGCCTAATTTTCCCGCTTCTCCTCTTCTCATCTCTCAGCTCCACCTCCCTCCTGCTCCACTTTTCGTCCACTAAGGCCCAACTTTTTTTCTCTCTTTCTTCCCACTCCTTAAAATCTTTCTCCTGTCTTTTTCAACTCCACCTTCGTCTTTCCTCAACCTCCTTCCTATTACTCATTCTCGTATCATCTCCAGTAACACCTCCTCTTTATCCATGCCTCTCTTTTAACTTTTCTTTCCTCTCCCTTCTTCTATTTTGAATCCCTTCCTTTCCTTATCCAGTTCACTCTCCATTCCTTCACTTCTCTCTTTCAACCCAACTTGTTTCCTTTCCTTTCGCTAGACCATTTCCCTCCTTCCTTTTCCTTCTTCCTTCCTCATTTATCTATGCCTCTCTTTTAACTCTTCTTTCCTCTTCTTCCTTCTACTTTTAATCCCTCTCTTCTCTCTTCCAGTTCACTCTCCATTCCTTCACTTCTCTCTTTCAACCCTACTCGTTTCCTTTCCTTTCGCCAGAACTCTTTCCTCCTTCCTTTTCCATTTATCCATACCTCTCTTCAACTCTTCTTTCCCCTTCCTTTTTCTATTTTTAATCCTCCCTTTTCCTCTTCCAGTTCACTCTTCATTCCTTCACTTGTCTTTCAACCCAACTCGTTTCCTTTCCTTTCGCCAGAGCTCCTTCCTTTTCCTCCTCCTTTCCGCGTTCTCCATCCCGCCCTTCCCTCTCCTCTACACGCCCCGCTGCCCCACAAAACATGACACACTCCGGAGGGATAACGAGACCTCGACTTTTTCACTCTAACATCGAGGTGGGACGCCATGTAGAGCATTAGCGTTGCGCCGTAGATTACAGGAACAAAGCATGATATTGAAACACGTGTATAATAAAGTGTTGTGGCTTGCAGTGTTGTGTGTGTGTGTGTGTGTGTGTGTGTGTGTGTGTGTGTGTGAGAGTTTCTGTATTAACGTAACATAGAAGATCCCAAAGACGTAGTGTAATATCAAAGCACAGAGGTATATACAGGCGGTTTGGGCTCAGCTAGTGCCGTGGATCTGAGGGAATTACATCATTAAAGGACAGAGGA